>NW_026057584.1:30995745-31108986 GCF_023721935.1 Panthera uncia | reverse complement strand
CAATATATTATATATACAATATATTATATATACAATATATTATATATTATATATTATATATATGTATATAGTAATATATATTATTGTATATATTACTATATATGTATATATATGTATATAATATATATATTATATATACAATATATTATATATTATATATATAAATATATATATATACACATATATAATATATATACACATACACACACACACACACACACACACACACGGTAAACGAATAATGGTTTTGCCAGAACTGATACGAATTGGTCATATGTGTCATTAGGAATATTTAGTAAACTGTCTAGTAACTGGCTATTTCTATCTCTCAGTTAAACAGAGGATATAATGGGAGGTCATGTTTTAGTGGACAGTTTCTTTGAATGCCAGAATAATATAGTCAAACATGGAATGTTTGAGGGTTTGATAGGAAAGTATAGATCAGAAATTCAGAGAACTGAAGATGTAATAAGCTTGATGATCTTTGCCTTTTCTTATTTCCTACCAACCACCGTATAGATTAGACAGGTCCTATCATAATAGAAGTACCTTGGTAAGCAATCCCAAGGTCCCATGGCTAATAAGTGATGGAGTAGGTGCCATTTGAGGCTTGATCTAACTCCAAAACCTGGGCTCAGCCACTTCCCCACTGAAATCAGACATCACAGAGTATGCAAAAGTGCTTTGTAAACTGTAGAACTCTAACCGAGTAAGGTCTAGCATGCAGATGACTTATCTAGCTTGCTCTTTGAAGTAACTATAAACTGTATTTCATTGAACAGTAGAGAGGAGAATGGTGAATTTCGCATAAAAGGCAGCATTGAATGAATTGAGTTGAGCCATTCTGCAAAGACTTCCTTGTGATTATATGACTGTATTTGGCAAGCAGAGAATCCCTAATTTCTTCTGCTGTGAGACTCCCAAGGAGACATTTATATTAGTAATACTGAATTTGCAAACCTGCATTTTAAAATTTAGCTGTATTTGTATTCTCTGTCTCTCTGGGAGGTGTTCAGTACGTTATGAATTTCTGTGCTTTTACCTCCTGCTAAGGATTTGAGTTCTTAGCCTAATTAATCATTAAGTGTTGTCAGTCTATCATGATGTGGTTAATTATCAGAGAGAGTGTATGTGTTTCAGACAGTCATGACCCTTTCCTGGGTAACTATAGAAACCTTAGCAGTACTGATTATTATCTACAATTATAGAATTTATGTTTTTAAGCCATTGCAGCCTTAGATAGTTATGGGTAAATAATTGGCTATCATCTGGAAAGGAAAACTTGAATGAAACCAAGGTTTTACAATGTATAATAAAAATGTGTTCTCAATAATTTATAAATAATGGAAGTGTGTTCTCTAAAATACTTTTGATTATGACTCTTTTTTTTTTACCAGTTCTGTATATTTGTTACAGAGTTTTTTCACATACTATCTCCCTGCCCGCCCCCCCCCCCCCCCAGCAAGAATGTTTAGAACCATCCTAATTAGAAATCTGTGGTAATTCCTGACTTCTGTTTGGTATAGTGCTTTTGCAGTGCATAGAAGTTGCATATCTGGGTGAAGAACAGTTGAATTTGGGGGCTTATATGTATTTGTGTATATAGGCAGACAGTACTAACCTTGCAAAATGTCATTGGTTGATTGTAGAGGTTCTAGCTCTTCAAAGATGGGAGCCTACAAAATAATTGTTTCTTTCTCATTCTGAGGCATTCCATCTGATTCAGAGAGAAAAAAAAAGATGGCATGTCATTGCACTTTTTAATATGAAGCTCCAGAAGGATTGCAGTCTCAATGGGGGTGAACATTAACATGGAAAATGGAACCTGCCGCATTTGTACTGTCCTTCCTATATCATTCAGAGAACAGCAACATCCCCGTCGGAGGAGGCGGTGCTTAAGATGTGTTCGCCTCTCTCTAATTGGTAGAGTGGATTTTAGTGTTAGCTAACTATAGTGATTTGTTTTCATGTTGTAACATGTGAACAGCACATTTATGGGTCATGAGCCACATAATTCTTTATTGTTTTTGTGCGTGTTTAAAGTTCTGGTCACTACAATTCCTCTTGAAAGTCATCAGCCTTTTAGCTGATATAGAACCTGCTAGATTCTCGGGATTTATTCAAACAGATTACTGACTTCTGTGTACAATTGCAGATAATATAAACAAAGTATGACAAAACTCGTAAATAAGAACTTAGGGCCCAATTTATAAACAGTTTAAAGAATTTTTTAAAATGTTTATTTATATTTGAGAGAGAGATAGAGACAGAGACAGAGTGCAAGCATGGGAGGGGCAGAGAGGGAAACACAGAATCCAAAGCAGGCTCCAGGCTCTGGGCTGTCAGCACATAGCCCGACATGGGGCTCCAACTCATAAGCTTTCAGATCATGACCTGAGCCGAAGTCAGATGCTTAACCGACTGAGCCACCCAGTGCCCCTCTATTAAATATTTTTAATAAAAGTGTACATGTAAATAAACATTTGTACATGAGACTTGGATCATTTTGTCTCCTCATTTATACTGTGCAAGCTTAATTCTTAACATTAATGCATCTACACAGTTGTTTCCATCATACAATAAAACTAGCTTTAAATTGATTATTTACTTTTCAGATCAAAACAAAGATTTTGGCAATAAAGATTTAGCTGCTAATGTAGTCGATGTACAACAATGGCAACAATTCCTCTCCCCTGTTGAGTCTCTACTAAAAAATTAAATGCAACTTATTTTTGTCAGAAATGTGTGTCACTACGGATATTAATGATATATTGGTTTGAGATGCTTTTGTAAAGGTTTCTCATCTTGTAGTGCGTTCAGTAGATATGATAACATATATACCTAACTTGAACCTAGTACTTGCTCTTTTTTTTTAATAAATATTTTTAGTATGATTCTGCTTTGGTGAATCAAAGTGCCTAATAGGCTGCTATTGTTGTTTTCATTGTGGTATTATGAATCATGCCATTTTAAATTTCTTACTACCTGCTAATAGCTTCTTCAGCTTTATCAGACTCTGTTCTTAATATTTATCCCTTTTCTTACTCTCCAAGTTTCCAGGCTAATAATGCTGGTATAAAAGTTTGCTTGCTAAGAAACCAGGAAAATCAAATCCCTTATTTAGAACAACTCAAGTCACAAATTTTGTGAGCTGAGAGTGTGTTAGACTGTGGTATGGAGAGTATAATGTCACTGGTTTCGTTATGCCAGAATGTTGATCAGCCTAATTATCTAAGAATCTTCTGGTTCTCTGGCATGCTACAGCTGTGACTTTCCCTTTGTTTGAGATAGCTATCTTCTATACTGCATATGCATGAGAGAATATTTTTTCATATTAGTAAATCACTTATGAGTTTCATTCCTTGTTAAAATGATACTGTTTGCTAAATATATATTAAGATATTCCTGGTTGTTTATCTGCTTGAATAAAGCCACACCAGTCACCCATTTGTAAAATATTTTAAATCAGCCATATGAAAAAGAGATTCAGTGCAACTAAAGCTATTTCTAATAATTCTGCAAAATTTTATATTTTTCCACCATGTCTTTCCAATTAGGCAATGTATTATTTTATTTTATTTTATTTTATTTTATTTTATTTTATTTTATTTTATTTTATTTATTATAATTTCATTTCCCTCTTGGGTTAAGTATGGATATTTCTGACACAGAATTCTAATCCATTTTCATACTATTGGTTACTAATAATAATTGGACCCACATTAAATGGTGATTAGCTCAAATTACATCTGACAGTAGTTAAGAATGGTATTCCTGATTAGTGATACTTTTTCACTTTTCAAAAGAATGATTGTTTCTTGAAAATTTCTGTCCACTTACCCTTTTGGCATTTTCCTTTAATTTGGATTCAACAAAAAGATGTCTCTGCCACGAATTCTACTTTTTGTGCTGAATTGGTCTGGCAGTGAAAGAACTGTGAGTGATTTAGCAACCTGATTTACCTTCCAATGGCTTCCTATCTGACTGAGCTCCTCATTCAGGGGTCACCTCAGTTAAGTCTAGAACATGCTTGTGACATTATGGATGGACCCAAATTGACTTTAATAGAGAAAACCTGGTATAATAATAATCAATATGTATCAGTCAGGGCTGGTCTTTGGTGAACCCTCTCTTCCTGGCTTGTAGGAGGCTACCTTCTTCCTGTATCCTCACTTGGTGTCTTCTCTGTGCACACACCGAGAGGAGATCTCTCCTGTCTCCCCCTTTTCTTAAAAGGACACCAGCCCTTTTGGGTTTAGGGCCCCACCCTTGTGCTCTCAGTTAATCTTATCTTCCTAAAGGCCCTAACTCCAGTAGAGTCCACATTGAAGGTTAGGGTTTCAACATGAGTTTTGGTGGGTTTGAAGTTCATCCCACAACATAGTACTAATATATGAACATTTACTGTGTGTCAGATGCTTACTTAAAGATGACTCATTTTATACAGGAGGAAACTAAGATCCTGAGAGATTAAGTATCTCACTGAAAGTCAGTCTGGCTTCAGAGCCTTCCCTGTTATTCTGTCTTTAAAATAGTAGTGGTGTATTTATAGCTTTTTCTCACTAAATTTACTTTGGGTCTAATTTTTTTCTTTGCTTTTAACTTCGTTGTGGTTATAGAGTGTTTTACTTTGGGTCTAATATTAGATGAGATTTCTTTCGACTTTTTTGTATACAACATAAAGTTGGTTTTCACTATTTTTTTAATTCACGTTTTACCTATTGTAACAGCTAAGAGGTCAGACTCTAGAGCCAGAATTTATGACCTCAAATTTGTTTTTTTCTGGAAAACAAGGAATAGGAATCATATACCTAGTTGGAATGTTGTGATAATTCAACAAGAAAGCACTTTTATAAAAGGCTTAGAAGTGAGCCTGGTACATAGCACATACTCAGTAAGTATGAGTGAGTATTACAGGTAAAGCAGTAAATAAAGGATGATCTCAGGCATAAGAGTTATTTTCCCTATCTGTCTTAGGGAGGGCTTCTTACCTTTATGGAAAATGCCATGTTATAAATCTTACATGCCTGCTAACGGGGGGCAGCACAGACTTTCTTCCCAGAATTTATATGCTTTGGCAAACTTGGCCAGGTAGGCAAATCTTTACAAAGTGAATATTGTTCTCAATTTGTTTTCTTCCTCTCAATGACTTTGAAGATGTCAGGGTTTTTTTGTTTTTATTTTTGTTTTTGTTTTCCCTTCTCTTTTTATTTATTTATTTTTTTACCTGTAGGTTATCAAATTCCTATTAAAGCTAGATAGATGGTTTTTACAAGTTGCATGCTTAAAGGACAGTCTGTGGTTTTTTTGTTGTTGTTGTTGTTTTTTTGTTTTTGTTTTTGTTTTTGTTTTTGTTTTTTTTTGGGATAGGAATAGTACCCAGGGGTGCCTGGGTGGCTCAGTCCCTTAAGCATCTGACTTCCGCCCAGGTCATGATCTCACAGTTTGTGAGTTCTGGCCCTGTATCAGACTCTCACCTGTCAGTACGCAGAGCCTACTCTTTGGATCCTCTGTCTCCCTCTCTGTGCCCCTCCCCTGCTCACTTTATCTCTCAAAACTAAGTAAACATTAAAAAAAAATATAAAAAAAAAGAATAGTACCCCAAATACCTGAAATACAGATGTCCTCAACTTTCACTCACCTGCGACATGGTTACCCATCTGGGGTGCTCCCTCTGTGCCTAGGCACTTCTTGTATTTCCTTTCACTACCACAGATACTACTGCTACATGACCAAACCCTCACCTCCTCAACTGTTTCCTTTTCCGGGTTACCCTCAATTCTTTTTCTGCTTTGCCTTGATTCTGTTCACTTTATGCATGCAGGGCCTAAAGCAATGGGATGGAGAATACGAGGGAAGGAAAAGTTTCTAAGGAGAAGGGGAAGGCATGGCAGATGCTTCCAGCCCTCTGCCTCTGTTTTCTTAGGTTGGTTGGCAGCAAGAAAGCATGAAACACTTACCTGACATTCTTGATCCCACCCGTAGAAATGTAATTCTGGAAGCCATTATTATTTTCTCTGCCAGGATCCAGGCTTAGTCCTGGGTTCAGGGCCCAATGGGGAGAAATGGCATGCAAACACTCATGTACAGTGTTATTAAATGCCAGGGATGGAGGAGGTAATTCTGCTTGGGGGTGTTGGAAACCATCAAAGAGAAGAGAAATCATTTATGCTGGCTCCTGTAGATTGATTGCCAAATTCAGTGGTTGCTAGGTACAACTGAACTTGTCCTTAGTTGTCTCATGTGGCAAATCGCCAATTGTGGGCTAAGCAGGGAGCCAAACTCTTGAAGATAACATTGCTTCTGAGGATGACATTGTTTCTGTTTTAAGCAACTGCATCTTTGATATACTCGCCATTTATAAGTTGATATAATATGATTGTTTAACTACTTCTGTATTACCCATACTGTATTGATAAAGATGAGATCTCTGGTCAAGTTCACACAGATTTTTCAGCGGTGATAATAGAGATTTACTGCCCCATTAGTGTTCTGACTCACTGTCCACTTTGTCCAGTAACTTGTATTTGCAGGACTTGGGTTAAGTACTCAAGCCTGTAGCCAAGACAAAGATCTAAACTACAGAACCCACATAAATATCAAACCTATTTTGCTGTACCAAATTAAGCAGTTAAATACAGTAACCATAAAATTATGAGTCAATAGTGATAGGTAGTGTATGACAATAAATCACGAAGCATATATGGGGAAAGAATAAGTATCCAAACTCTGAAAATATCATATTTTACCTACTCTTCAAATAAGAAATTCTATTTCTAAAAGCTTAATCAGATTTTACTGATTTCCATTAATCTATTGTGGTCCCTTTATATCTTGTCACACTTGGCTCATCATTGGACCTTTGCTCTCTCTTTTTCCCTAGAAATTATAGAAATGCTTCCACATGTGAGCTGGCTCCTCTTTATCCCTGCACCCTTCTTTTTCTCCAGCATCTCCCATGAATTCTAGATTTCCCTCATACTGAAGCAAGTGCCTTAGCTGAGCCAGGCTCTCTTATCTTGCTCTTTGTCATCTCCCCTTTTCCCTTTGTGCAGTTTGGCAGCTCTTCCCCTTCTGGGACTCCTCTTAGAAGTCAGGTGACCTTTCTTGGCCATCCTTCCTTGACATGCCACTTCAAGGCTAAATAGATGCTCCTGCCATGCCCTCCCAAACCTACATCAATACTTGGTGCGCCCTTCTAGTAATCTTTATTACAGTTACACATTTGACTCCCCTGATCTAGACCGTTAGCCTGTGTTTCATCTATGATTTCGTCCCAAGATCTTCATCCAGTTCCCAGCATGCAGGAGGCACTCCATAAATGTGTTTATGTTGAATACATTAGTAGGTTTTTATTTTTGTTTTTACCTCTTCTCTCTCTAAACTGCTTTAATTAACATAGTCTCCACTGGGTACCATTTGTACATCAACATGTATAAACATGGGAGACCAACAAATTGTTGCTTTCATTTTGGGCCTCACATCCATCATAGGGGGAGCAGAACATTCAGGTAACAACAGGAACTGGTGTATGGTGATAGGCAAAGCCTAGTTCTATGGGGGGTGGGGGAAATCTTTCAGGAAATTCAGGGTATGGTTCTACTTCACTTGCTACTCTTTGCATTCCTTTGGATTCTGTAAAATGAATCCCAAAGAATGCCTTTCTTGTGCTGAGGTGCTTCCTGTCTGCCTTTTGCCTGTTTGTTTTTGCTCCTTTCTCTGAATTACTGGAGCTCAGAGCTCCTGTGACCTGCTTGCACTTCAGACTCCATGTAGTGGACTGAATTTACTGCCATCTCCTTGGATGGCAATAAGCTAAACATTTGAAAAATTACTGCATCTCATCTAGGTACCAAAGGAGGTCACTAGAACTTAGTCTGGCTAATAAGTTTTTTTTTTCCTATATATTTTCCCTTGTCAGTGTTGCTCTGGGCTCCTTAGAAATTTATGAAGAGTGTGTGTGTGTGTGGGTTTTTTTTAACTTAAAAAATCATCTACATTGATTTTCTTTAAGGAGCAAATAAAAAAACATCACATCTAAAACAAGTTATTCCAGAGATGGTACATGACAGTCCCACCAATGCAATGAAAAACTATATTCATCATAATATCGGTACTCTGAGCATCAAAACTGTGAAAATTGCAAGCATTTTGCTTCCATTCTCAATGTAATAAAGACAAAAAATATCAATAAGACTAAAAACCATTTTCCAGCCATGCACTCTGTAATGATTGTGACTCAGAGAACTGCTTAGTTCTCTGGGCACATAGGACAAGAGTGCTTTATTTCTTTAGACTCTAGATCAACTAAACACACTTAAGTTTCCTGTTTGTTGGTATAGCTTTGGCATCATTTCATTAAATTCAAAGGCGAAATTTGTTTTCATGGCATCCCAGGAGTTGCTCGGCACAGTTTTTTTGAATCCCTACTGTGTGCTGTTTAGGAATTCTGCTGTTCCTCACCTCCAGGATAAGGGATCACTTCACCTGGGGCATGTTTCATTTGCTGCCTTGGGCGGCCCTGAGATTCACTCAGAAGAGCACCTGATACTATATTGCAGTTTTTGCCCCCACCTTCTCCTTTCTCAGGGACTTCCTAACCTTTGTCAATCTCGAGTATGTTAGGAAATCTGTTCCCTAAGTACTGTCAGGTGTTGAAACAGGGATGTGAGGAGGAAGTGTAGCTTCAGCTCTATTGTGAAATTGTATTTGTGCAAAAATAGTCTCAGCTCCATTGTCATTGGAAGTGGCAATTCTGGAAGGCCACCCGTAACTCAGTACTCAGTGTTATCTAGTTAAATTTGATTCCCTTTCAGGAAATAGGATTTCTGAAGAGTGGACATAATATTAGCGAAAGTAGGCCTTGTATTCCCTTGACAACATGAGTGAGGGAGTTTCCTGTTTTCTCATTTTATTGTAGCCCTTTCAAGTTTAGATTTCAGGACATTGGACCCCTGATATAGTCTTAATTAATAGAAATTATCTTCTACTTTTCAAGGAGAAAACCTGTTTTTAAATTGTCAGTTGCTTTCAAACCAAAAACTTTGGGGAGGACTCTCATTACAACTTTGCATTGTATTGAGGGTTGAATATAGGGACTGTAATACTGTTTTCCTTCTCTCTACTGTTGACTATGGGTAGATCTCCCTTCCTGAAGTTGTCAGTCTTGACAGAGTATAACAATTGAACTAGATTTGTCCCTTGATACTGCTAGACTGAGTTCTTTGTGGCATCGTGACTATCATATCTACTTCCATACAGGGTCTGGTCTGTAATAGATGTTTAATACATGTCTCATGAATAAATTTGCTTTTATAATGCCTCCTGAATGATTTGTGTGTCAAGTCTCCTAAGCAAATGGTTAAGCTTAGGAGAATGTCAAGTATCCAACTGAATAGCCACTTGGATTTTACTAGGTGGACTGGGACAATAGAATGCACATAAATTAATGGAGCCAATGACTTACGAAAGGCAAATCAGAGAGGATGTCTGAGATATGCTGATGTTGGCCAAAGACATTAGCCACCACCCTCTAGTCTGGTGTCCTACTTGAGCCAAATCTAGAGGCCATATATAATAAATGAGGCAAGAGTATACAAATGTGGAAAAGGCAGTCTTTTCCACAAATGGTGCCAGAAAAACTGGACAGCTACATGCAAAAGAAGAAAACTGGACCACTTTCTTACACCATACACAAAAATAAACTCAAAATGAATTAAAAACCTAAGTGTGATACCTGACACCCTAAAACTTCTAGAAGAAAATATAGGCAATAATTTCTTTAGCCACTGCAATACTTTTCTAGGTATGTCTCCACAGGCAAGAGAAACAAAAGCGAAAATAAACTCTTGGGACTAAAAGAAATAAAAAGTTTTTGCACAGTGAGGGAAACTACCAACAAAATGAAAAGTCAACCTGTGGAATGGAAGAAGATAAATGGTTAGTATCCGAGATATGTAAAGAAGTTTTACAACTCAACACAGAAAACCCCAAATAATCCATTTAAAAATAGGCAGAAGGGGCGCCTGGGTGGCTTAGTCAGTTGAGCGTCCTACTTCGGCTCAGGTCACGATCTCACAGTTCGTGAGTTCGAGCCCTGCGTCGGGCTCTGTGCTGACAGCTCAGAGCCTGGAGCCTGTTTCGGACTCTGTGTCTCCCTCTCTCTCTCTGCCCCTTCCCTACTCATGCTCTGTCTCTGTCTCAAAAATAAATAAACATTAAAAATAAATAAATAAATAAATAAATAAAAATAAGCAGAAAACAAGAACAGACATTTCTCTAAAGAAGACATCCAGATGGCCAACAGATATGTGAAAAAAATGCTCGACATCACTTATCATTAGGGAAATAAAAATCAAAACCACAATGAGATATCATCTCACACCTGTCAGAATGGCTGAAATAAAAACACAAGAAATAACAAGTGTTGGCAAGAATGTGGAAAGAAAGCAACCCTCATATGTTGTTGGTGGGAATGCAAACTGGTGCAGCCACTGTGGAAGACAGTATGGAGGTTCCTCAAAAAATTAAAAATAAAACTATTATATGATCCAGAAGTTCTGGTTGGAAAGAAAGAAGAAAACAAAAACATTAAAAAAATATGAATATTTTTATAGCAGCACTATTTACAGTTACTAAGAGAAGCAGCCTAGGTGTCCATCAATAGATGGATAAAGATGTGGGGTGTGTGTGTGTGTGTGTGTGTGTGTGTGTATGTGCGTGTGTGTTGTTGTATATATATGTATGTGTATATATGTATATACATATATGCACGTATATACATATATACACAATGGAATGTTACTCAGCCATAAAAATGATGAGATCTTGTCATTTGTGAAAACACGGATGGATCCTAGATGAAATAAGTGAGACAGGAAAAGGCAAACACCATATGATTTCACTTATATGTGGAATCTAAAAAACAAATGAATAAACAAAAAGAAACAGATGCAAATATAGAGAAGAAACTGATGGCTGCCAGATGGAAGGGGCTTTGGGTGAATAAGCAAAATGGGTGAAAGGGGTGTGGGAGGTACAGCCTTCCAGTTAGGAATGAATAAGACAGAGGGATAAAAGGTATAGCACAGAGAATATAATCAATGGTATTACAATAGTGTTGTATGTGACAGATGGTAACTATGCTTATGGTGAGCATAGCATAATATACACTCTTTTTATGTTGTACACCTGAAATTAACATAGCATTGTGTGTCAACTGGCTTCACTTAAAAAAAAAATTCCATAGGATACATTCTTTGTAAAAGAATTCTCTTGTAAAAGGTAAGCTGCCTTTTATTCCGTGGATGGTTTTGTCATGCTCAAAATGGAATTCTTAATCTGACTCAAATTCTTTTGTAGATATTATAAACTGTCTAGGTATGATTTCCTCATATCAGATATTTTTGGCCAAATAAATTTAACAGCCTTTTGATGCTCCGTCATTTTGTTCATAAACTTTTTTTTTAATGATTATTTATTTTGAGAGAGAGTGAGAGAGCTCAAGAAGGGGAGGGGCAGAGAGAAGGAGTTGAACCCTCAAACTGTGAGATCATGACCTGAACTGAAACCAAGAGTTGGATGCTTAACTGACTGAAGCACTCATGTACCCCAGTAAATTTTCTTTTAGCTAGAAATGCATGTGAATTCCCAGCAAGGTGTCCTTGGGTTCTAGCTCCACACCTTCCTCTAATTATAACACGGTTCGAGTCAAACCACTTAATGGCTCTAGGAACTGGCTTCCTCATCTAACAATAGGTAGGAAAAGAAAAGGTAAATAAGTTATGGTGCAGGTTCAAGTAATAGTAAAATGATTGTTGGATGTATTTTCCGAACAAGGAGATAATATATTTGAGATTTTGTATGGTCTTGTTTCTGCTGTATTATATAAATATTGTATAATGTGATGTAGAACATTTCCTCTATTTCTGTGTCTCAAATTAAAATATCAACTTTGAACTTATGACAGATTTGTCATGCATTCACTTACATTTATGTTACTTGGCTTTTTTAAGCAGTTGCCATATTCAATTGTTAAGTGGAATGCATGTTTTAAGTAGGTGAAATGATTTTTATTTTGTGACAAAGTATTATTTGAAATACATTTTTAAAATATTATAATAATGGCAATACACAGTATTGTAAAAACTTGGAAGATACATGATACGTTAAATCCCTTCGGAGCAGTAAAAGACTTATAAGTCCCATGCATAAAACAACTGTACAACTTAGGAAAGTGATATCATAAAGGTCTTATTTTAATTCTGTAATGAAGCAGGAACTACCAGGAGAGCCATCAAACAGAATTCCCCAGTTAACTTTTTTTGAATGGAAAAAGAATGTTTGAACTGGAGGTAAAATATCTTCCTAAAGCTAATCTGTTTATTCTCAGAAATTTTAAGCCTATTAAGTTATTGTCAATAGCGTGTCAGTACGTGCTCCGTATCCAAGAGTGCTGTGGTCTCCTCCTGTCCTTTATGTGAATCCTGCAACTTAGTGAAGGTTATAGTAATATTTTTGTGTAATAGAAGCTACATGGAACCATTTAGACTTTCTGAGTTACCTCCTGCTCTAGCTCTCTATCTCAGGTTGTTGGTTCTGCGGTTAAAAACTGGGACGGGACTGTTGGCTATTCCGAAAGCATTCCTTGTAGTCTTTTGGGCCCAGAGTTTTACCTTTTTTATCACAAAGGTTTTAGTGTCTCTTCAGTTGAAGCTGCTTAAGTCCCAGTCTTTTTTTTTTTTTTAACCAACCAACCAACCAAACTTTTAAGTCATTAAATAAATCTAAGCGTTAGGAATGATATCATTTGCAGGAGGGGTTGAGAGAGGAGATGAGGCTGTGGTGCATTACAGGGAGTCCGTTGGGTCCTGGTGTTTAACCTTCAGATGTCATTGACTGAACAAACTTTCTAACATGGAGTTGACATCATCTATTCCCAAAGCGCCATCTAAGAATCTGCCAATTTTGAGCCTCTATAGATGAAGCAACCTGTGAGATAACCAGTCAATATGGGAGAAAATGAGGTTTTCCTAAAGTCATGGCCTCTGGGTTGTTGTTTTTATTTCTTTTTACTTAGTGTTTGTCACTGTCCTGAAGAATGGAAAAGATTGTTCTTAACTTTTATGACTTAAGTTTATAGTATAAGAGAAAATGCTCATCCGAAGAAAATAGAGAGTAAAATCCTCTTTATCTTAGAATTGGAACTAGCTCAGTGACTCTGCTTTAGTTATTTGATGGCTGCTGTATATTGTGAGCACATGGGCACTGCCACAGTCAAACTTCTAGCTTGACCCTGATCGGAATAAAAATGACAGCAATTCACCCTAGATTTAAATTTAGGCTTTGGTTTTCTGTGGTATTATTTTATAATACCACTTTCTTTTTCTTAATTAAAAAAATTTTTTAAAGAGAGAGTGAGTGGGGGAGGGGAGCAGAAGACAAGAGACAGAATCATGCTGATGTGGGGCTCGATCCCATGACCCTGCGATGATTACCTGATCTGAAATCAAAAGTTGGATGCTCAAGCGACTGAGCCACCCAGTTGCCCCTACAATATCATTTTCTGTAGCATTGTTTCCCACTGATAGCCGTCTTACCCATGTTTTATCATTCCCCTCTTATTTTGTACATGTAGGAGTACTGCCATTCATAATAATCTTATAATTTGTTCATAACAATTTATAATAAAAGTAATTCATTCAAATACTTTTATCACAGCAGTAAGAAGATTGACTGTTTATTAAATGAATTTCTAAAATATTTTGCACATTCTGTTTTTCTCAAAGAAGAATTTTAGAGAATCAGGATTTTAGGAATGGAATGAATCTTGGAAGCCATTTTGGATCATGAGGCTCACTTTGCAGTTGAGTACTCCTCTGTTTCAATGGCTCATGTGAGCATAGTGAGTTCATGGCAGTGGTAACAGTAGATCCCAGTTTTCTAATAGTTTTTCATTGCATTGCTCTTTTTGAGTATATCAGATTGCTTCACTCTTGAACCAAGAGTTTTGCCAGTAATCAGATTTTGTAAGGGCCAGGGCCATTATACCAGCGACCTTTTCTATATATTTATTATTAGTACATCCAGCTTGTTACAGTTTAGAAAATGGAAGTACTTAATTATCCCACTTTGGTTTTCACTTTTTCTGTGCCTATTTATTTTTTAATCCACATAACCTGAGAACTGGAAACTTTGTAGTTGGCTACTTTAAAAAGTTCCTTAATGTTAATAATCCTTTGCCTCACAGTGCCTGAAACTTATTTTTATCATATTTACTAAAATGTGTATGGGAATATGGTTTTAGAAAGAATGCTAAACTGAATCTTTTACATTTAACAGAAAGTTCTTTGCAGCTAATGCCCTTGGGATACCTGATAATGAAAGTCAGAAGGGTGTTAAAAATCTAATTTAGCAAGACTTCATCAATTTTGTCAATAGAAAAATTCTGAATAGTGAATCTGGTAGCAAATATACATTTATTAGACTTTTGATTGGTTATGGATATGTGCTGAACTTTATGGGTAAAAGCACAAATATCAGAACATATTGTATTTCTTCTATCTTATATATTTTTTAAGGTACTTAAAATATTATCCTTTTGAACCTGCTTCACTGTTTTTGCTTGATAAAGAATATAGCAATAATGGCTTTAAACTTGAAATCTTAAAACAAATTACTGGGACCAGCATTTTTATATTAAGTGCTTTTATATGAAGTTTTATATTGACCAAAGGACAATAATACGTACCCTTTATTTTCACAGTACTAAATTGTAAAGAAAACCAGGCAAAGCCCTGAGTTTCCTTGTGAAGAAAGGCTGATTTTTCCCCCATACCTAGAGAAGCTGAAGGAAAAAAAACAAAAAACAAAAACAAAACAAAACTTAGAATGTAGGATTTTTCAACATAAAATCATATTTTGTGTCTACTACGGTTTGTCTTTCTACCCCCAATACTATGACCTATACCTGATGTCTCCCGTCATTAGTGTATGTACTCCAAATATCCTGCTTAAAATACACATTCAGTCCTATGATGTGGTCCTAGATATTAAGTAGTCAATTTGAAAGGCCTATGGTTTCCAATGCAGAGAGTTTACAACCTAGGGTGTTTGAGCTAATTTTAATTCTCTGAGATGTCTTGTACACAAATTACTTGATTACCTCTTACATCTCTCTTAATCCAGGTTCCTGAACATAATAATGAGGTTTTGTTTTTTTGTTTTTTATAGACCCATTCATCAGCCGAATCTTTTAGCACTTCAGAAACAGCTGATGGCGAGTAGAATCACTGATATTCTCTTAGAATTCTTTTAGCTGCTTTTTTTTAAGTCACCATTGATTGTCATGAGCGTGAATAAGGAAGGAAAAAGAAAGACCAGTTTTTGTTTAATCCATGGTGATCAAAAGAAGTCCCCAATAGTAGCATGGACTGATTTTGACAGTGACTTGTATTTGCAAAATATATGAGACTTGCTCTACTCAATTCTTCCTTTTCCCTTTTCTTTTCTTTCTTTTTTTTTCCCCCTCTTCTCTTTGATGGAAACAAAGTTTTAGTTTTAGCCAGGACATTTCATTTATATTTTAGAGGACTATTCCCTGGGCGCTCTGCCTTCATCATCGTGGGTATGGCCTATCAATTCTCTTCTACCTCATTTGATTTGTAAAAGATTCATAACTTTTCCTGAAAATGAGCAGACTCTTTAATTAGTCATGCGTGCATTTTGGTTTTATTTCTGGCTTTAATATATATATTTATTTAATATTTATATGTATATAATTCTGAAAGGTTACCCTTTCAGTGAGAGTGTAGTTCAAGTATTCCCAGTAAGTTCTGTTATCATTTTATATTCACACTTATCATTGACCTCTTTTAGCATAAACCCCTCCCTTCTTTCCTTTTCAACATTACACATGTCACAATGCTTTTCTGAGACTGCACTTTTTACTATCCCTGAATATACCTATATGAGGGCATGCTTGCAAGCTGTATAATATTCTATAACTCCTTTTATGAGACTGGAGACCACCCTGAATTTCTATTATCTGAATATGGATGTGTTCAAATGTGATGGAATTTATTTGGAACTAGGAGAGATTGAAAGAAACTGAAACTACCACAGTTATGGCTGGTTAGTAGACTTAGATAAAAGGCAATGAAGGCATTTGGAGTTTCATAAATATTATTTGTAATGTTCAAAGCAACACAGCTGTACTCTTCTGAAGGTCATAACTCCCTTATACAAGATTTTTAGACTTTCATATTAACGCTCAAATCTCTGTAAATTCCACGTAACCAAGGAGATGTAGTGTTACTTCAAAAAAATGAATCACAGTATTGCAGATTTTTTTTTTTTTTTAATTTGGCATTGGTTTGGACAGGCAGCTTGCATTTTTGTATACAATGCTGCACTGACATGGTGCTCAGTTCATTTTGGTTAAGTGTCTGTACTGATGTGTTGATACATGTTTTTGAACCAGTGCTCAGGGCTGGGACGAGGTGGGATAGGACTGCTGTATAGCACATACCAGTTACCATGATGAAAATAGTCTCAATGTGGACAGTCCCAACCTGCCAATGTGGTGTCATCAAGCAGAAGATTGGTAAAAGATGCACGGTAGCACAACCTCCTACCCTCTCTCCACCGTACAGGTGATGACAGATGTAAGTAGCCCCAAGAGCACAGGTGACAGTAAAATATAGTTGAATGTTCAGGAGGTGATGAGTCACAAATTTTCATTACATTTGTTTTTAATTTAATTGTAATTTTACATACTTACATGTTCAGTAATGGTTATGGTTTGACGACTGGCTCTCAGAATGCCTGAAATGGCAGACTGCCGCCTGAGTTAATATGAGCCAGCTTTACTATAGCACCGGAAGTTATGCCGCCAAGTCCTGGAACGTGTGTCATTTGTTTCCTTGATTATTGTCCACGCTTGAAAAGGGTGTTGCTTATTGTTTCTAGAAAATTTATGTCATTATCATTGTCATTCATATAAACTATTTTAGTAAACTGCTTACATTTGAGAACACGCTTCTTTCTACACGAAGTCAGCTAAACATAGGTGATCATTATTCCCCAGAAACTTAAAACCCAAGCTGAATGGATCTAGTCATGGAAAGTATAGAAATATTCAAAATGTAAACCTTGAACGATAACTCAGTTATATTTTCATTTTCCCCCCAAACTTAAGAAAAAGCTTGTTTCTTTCCATTCCGAATAGTCCGGTGATGCTTTTGGTTGATTACAATATATTTTGCTGAGCCTTGCCCCCTTTGCCTAAGAACTTTTATACAAACAGATTGTGATTTTGGTGGCCCTCCTTAGCATTCCAAACAGGAAAACAGTGTTCATCATTGTGGTGTCACATGCCAGATTAGATTCACAGAGCAAGGGGCTCCCGGAATTTGCCCGGGTTGGACTTCTGACACCACTGGGTGGATATGAGAAATGTTTGCAGCTTGTTGGCACCTAACAGCGAGGGCAGGGGTTTCCCTCTACTAGAGAATAATGATCAGCAGCCTGGTCAAGGTTGACAGTGAGATGGTATGCCTTTCTCTTCCGTCACCAACAAGGAATATTTGGTAGCAATCCATGCTCTCTCCTAGAGAGTCATTCTATAGAATGTCTAACCTTTTATGTGATTAGATCATTAGAGAACTTTATTAGCTGAACCTCCCCAGAAAGGCATTTCCTTAAGTCTATTTTAATATTTTCATTCTTGCTGAGAATAATTATAAGCAGCAGTTAAACAGTTAACTACTAAATAAATAGCAGTTAAATAGTTCCTACTTTACATATATTTCCTTTATTATAACCAATGTGATCAATTATGGAAGTCATTTATTTCCTTTATGGCACACTTCTTTCTTCTTTTTTTTAAGAGAATGTTACTATGTAGCTTATTGATTCTCCCATTTTTGTCTGGTGACCAGGAGTTGCAAGTTAAATTTAACAGGACCATGTTAACAAGTGATACTGAGACTTATTTTCTAATTACATACTTGACTTTTCTCTCATGTATCTTTGTCATTATTTAAAAGCAACTTCAATCTCTAATGGAAGATAGGGCATAAGTTATGAACACTTCAGTTCAAAGAGGCATTCATGGAAAAAGTAATAGTAATACTTGTGATGTAATGCTTGTCTATAATCTCAAGTTTTGTTCTTGGGCGCCATCACTTCCTCTACCACGGTGATCCCTTGATTTTGGATATGGCATGGTTGACCTTTGAAATTCAGAAATACGTGATGCGATTGAATGGTTATATTCAGAGATACTGTTAAGCTGGTCTTCCGCAGGGAGTAAGACAGCACTGACAAACAGGGCAGGTATCCTAGATGGGAAGAGTTATCACGCGGCAAAATGGCAGTAGTGGTTTACATCGGCACAGTGGGAAGAACATTGACGCAACCTGGAGAATGCCACCACCATCCAACAGACAGGTCAGAGAAAGGAATTTCACCATCCCGAGGACCCAAAAGCTGTTTCAAAGGTTAACCACTTCAATGGCCACTTCTTCCTCTGAATGTGTCAACATAGACCATTCTTGTACAACTCGGGTGCCTGGCACATAGTGAACTGTATTAGGATCATTTATTCTCATTGCCAAGATCCAGAAATGCGCGGTGAGCGTATCCAGGGAAGCAGCACTTCAGCATCATTATGATTCACTGTATGGCATGTCATATAAGACCACTTTGTGAAGCTTAGCGGTGTGTTGTCTTTTGTACTATCCCACTCTTGGATGGCATTTGTGGTCAGCATACTTAATATAGTTGATAGAGTGGTTTCCAGTTTCTGGTCTGATGTACTGAAATCCAGGTACTATGTTTTGAATAGCCCCATACCTCTGTCCAGGCTACATTTAATTAAATATATTTGCATTGTTCTTTGACCATACCAATATTGAACTATTCATCAGATTAAAAAAAAAAATTGTACTATAGAATGGTGGGAGCTTTCACAGGACAATAAGCTGGTTAGTATAGCATTAATGATTTAACAATTTACAAAGAGTTATAGCATAGGAGAGAAGTTTTTTCAATTAAAATATGTTATTTTGTAAGATTGCAGGTAAAACATTCTAGTCTATTGTATATTTAAAGAGAGTACTGAAATAAATTGTCACATTTCAATGATGAACAAGTTTATTACCTGAAAGAAAATGTAATCGTTTCAAAAAACATTTTGTACCATAAGAGCTAAATATGTCTCATTTTGCACGCTTGTTATTGTATTATGTTATTCTCATAAAGGAAAGTTATTAAATATTGTACCAGGAAAGCATACCTGTAAATAATACAGACTTCCTGGAAAATTATATTAAAAGTGGATACAGAGAAGAGAGCTTGGACAAATACATTAAAAAAACGCTGAGTTATAAACAGACATCGCTATTTCCCTGCTCTTGGTAGTTTATTTGGCTTCCCTTATTTGTGAAATAAATATATTTCATATTAGCATATGAGACATCTTAAATTTCTGAACTTTTTAAAATGAAATTTATTGCCGTATCAGGGTTTCTACAACAGAAGAGTTTTTTTGGAAGAATGCCATTGGCCCAATGAGATAGGAGAAATGCTCTGTATAATTTGAAAACACATTTCTTTAGGTGACTTGAAAGGCTAAGGAGGACATTTTAAAATTAATATCATTCTCTTGGGAGATACCGCCGCATTCAAAGATACTGAAATTATCTCTAATATGTTCTATAAGAAATTTATTATGTTTTGACTCATAAAAACTCCTGCATATTGGGTTGCATGTCTTTCTGTATTTATTTGTGCTAACCAGTTTTATTTACATTAGAAGAGGTTTTCAGTTTTATCTTCATTGTGATGCTTGAGAGTGAAATCACCTGCTTGTGCACTCTTTCTGCAAAGTTGTGTATCCCTTGCATAGATCTGTTTGTGCTTTGCATTTTCTTTCATGGACTTCTGTGGAGCCTCTCTGTGCCTCTGGATGGGGACAGGGGAATGGAGTTTTGAGTATGAGGCTGGAACAAAATATTTTTAAATACTTAGCACAGGTTTTTCATTCGCCACTGCCCCGGGGTTACATATTGTATCAGACCCTACTGGTTTGTGTAGACTGTACAGTTTGTTTGAAGTCTCTGTTTCATCTCTCTAAATGCCTAGCACAGTGTTGGGGTCAAATGACAGAAACCAGAAGTTGACTTGATGTGTAGAGTTCTAAGTACCATGGGGTTCATTGGTGCAATGAGATTTAATGCTGGGGGAGATAAATTTTTAGGGGCTTTCTAGGTGTCTGACTGGCTGGATTGAAGTGCTGGAAGGGCCCACTGAAACAGGGGTGTAGGGTGGGATGGGATCAGAGTCTGGTCTCTGGATAATGGTCTGCATAGAATCTAAGGAGCCGAAAAAGGGATGTTTGTCCACAGACTTCAGAATCTACTGTGGGCGAACTGTGTGTTCTCTCATTGTTACTTTTGAGGTTTTCATCATGTTTCTCCTCTTAAACAAATGATGAAATTCATTTTAGTAATTAAAACTATTGTCCTAATTATTTAAATATACATCTTAGTTCTAGTTTCTCCTTTGTTTCCTCCTGCCTGAATGGATATGGTTCTAAGTATGTTTATTCCCTTTCTTTTTCTTTACCTCTTTCTCCTACTTTTCCTTCTGTTCTGCTTCATGCTGTTGCCCTCCCCTTTCCTTTTGTTTTTTCTGGTGCTTTCTTAGGCCTTTGGTTTTCATGTGTATGTGTGAAATTAATGTCACCGATCTTGACACCAAAATTTTGTTAAAATGGCAAACTTTATGGCATGTGTGTTTTACCAGAATATAAAAAAATGTCTTAACTTACTGGTAAGACATGAAAAACGTTCTTTAAATCAATAGCTCCCGGTATAGCACACAAGTATCTTGAAGCTGAATGCATAGTGGAGCCGTCCTGAGGCAGTGTGGTTACTAGCCTTACTCATCCTCACTCAGCCAGGGTTACCAGTCCCTGAGGTTTCAGCAGATCGGAGAAGGTTTTCTCCAGCCTCAGACTGCCTTCACCGACATTAAAAACTGATGTTTGTCTTAGTCTTTTCTCTCTTCATACTATTTCCATTATGGTCCCTGTTGGCTCTTTTGGGGACATTTTTGCCTAGCAAGGTTTGTTTTGTTGGAATATGTTTTTTGGACACGTGTATATACCTATGAAACTGTAACCACAATTAAAGTAATGAAAATGCCCATTTTCCCAAATGTTCCTATGAGCTGTTGTGTAATCCCTCCCTCAGGTAGTTTTTTATCCTACCCATAGACTTCTTTCTGTCACTATATATTAGTTTGCATGTTCTAAATGTTTATATAAATAGCAGCATATGGCCTTAACTCTTTTCTACCTGGCTTCTTTTATGCAACATAATTGAGATTAATTGATGTTGAGGCCTGTATAAATAGTTCATTTCTTTTTATTGCCAAGTAATATTCCTTATGTGAATATACCACCATTTGTTTATTCATCTGTTGGTGGACATTTGGGTTGATTATTATAAGTAAAACTACTATGAATATTTTCATATAAATCTTTTTATGAACATGTACTTTTTATTTCTCTTGGGTAAACATCTAGGAGTGGAATGGCTGGATCATACAATAAGTGTATATTTAAACTAACGCACTGCTTCCAGAAATGATTTTATGATTTTACATCCCCACCAGTATTGTTTTAGAGTTCCAGTGGTTCCATAGCCTCAGCAACATTTAGTATGGTTAGGCTTCTTAATTTTCACCCTTGTAGTAGGTATAGACTATAATTTGTATTTCTCTCATAACTAAGAGAATGACGTTGAGCATCTTTTTGTGTGCCTATTTGGTATTCATATATCTTGCTTGGTGAAGAAGAGTCTGTCAAACTTTTGCCTATGTATTGTATCCAGTTGTTTCTGGATTGACTAGAATTTGATAGTTCTTTATATATTCTGGTACAAGACTGCGTCTTATATGATTTGATAGTGCTTTCTTCAGTCTGTGGCTTATCTTTTCATCCTTTTAAAAATATAGGAAGGGGAGCCTGGGTGGCTCAGTCAGTTAAGCTTCTGACTTAGGCTCAGGTCATGATCTCATGGTTTGTGGGTTCGAGCTCCGCATCGGGCTCTGTGGAGCCTGGATCCTGCTTCACATTCTGTGTCTCCCTCTCTCTCTGCCCCTCCCCTGCTCGCACTCTGTCTCTGTCTCTCAAAAAAAAAAAAAAAAAAAAAAAAAAAAAAAAAAAAAAAAAAAAAAAAGAATAAACATTAACAAATAGGAAAAATAGAAATTTTGAATTTCATGTAGTTTAACATCAATTTATTCTTCTCTGATCATGCTTTTAGTGTAATAGCTAAGAAACCTTTGTCTATTCCAGGTAGCAAATGTTTCTTCCTATGTTTTCTTCCAGAAGTTTTATAGTTTTAGGGTTACAGTCAGATCTGAGATACATGTGTGTGCAGGTTCATTTCAGGACTCACCATTGGGTTGATTAATGTAGCTTTGTAATAATATTTTGTTAAAATTGGTGTTAGCCCTCTAACTTTATTCCTTTATTTAAAATCATTTTGGCTACTCTACATCCTGTCCATTTTCCTAAAATTGGCTTGTCAATTTCTGCAAAAAAAAAATGTGTTGGGGTTATGTTGAATATATAGTTTAATTTAGGAAGAATTTGCATGTTAATGTTGGGTTTTCCAATCCATAAAGAAGATCTTTCTCCCCATCTATTTTTAGTTGTTCCTCAAATTTTTTCAGAAATCTTGTGGTTTTAGTGTATAGATATTTAGTGCATACATAGACTTTGTTGCTAGGATATGAAAATAGTTTATTTTATATCCTACAACCTTGTTCAACTCATTCATTATAGTTTATATGTATCTTTTCTGTTGGATTTTTTACATAGATTATCTTGTCCTTTGTGAATAAAGAATTTTATTTCTTCCTTTTAACTCTTGAATTACTTTTATTCCTTCGCTTGTCTTGTTTCGTTGGCTAGAACTTCCAATATAGTGTTGAACAGAAGTGGTCAGAGTGAATATCCTTGTCTCATTTCTGATCTTAGGGAGAAAGCATTCAGTCTTTCACCTTTAAGTAAAATATTAGCTGTAGGCTTTCTTATAGATGCTCTTTGTTTGGTTGAGGTAATTTTCTTTCTACTTCACAGAAAAGTGCTTTTGTGTAGTTTAGCCTTATTTTTATGACTAAGAGTGGTATTGGATATGGCAAATTCTTTTTTTTTCCCCTCCTATTAAGGTCATATGGTTTCTATTTTGTTAATATGGTGAATTAATTTTCAAATGTGAAACCATCCTTGAATACAAGTAGAATTGTAATAAGCTCACTTGCTCATGCTGTATTATCTTGTTGGTACATTATTGAATTCAAATTGTTAGAATTTTGGTGAGAAATTTTGCATCTATTTTCATAGTTTTCTGTTCCTGCAATGTCTATGTTTGGTTGTCAAAGTAACACTGTCCTCATATAATGAAATGTGAAGTGTTCGCTCCTTTTAATGTCTTGGATTAGTTGATGTAAAATTAACATTCCTTGTTCCTAAATTGTTTGGGTCTAGAGTTTTCTTTGTAGGGATATTTTAAAATAAAAATTCAGTTTCTTTAATAGATATGGGATTATTCAGATTACTTCTTCTTGAGTGATCTTTAGTAGTTGGTGTCTTTCAAGACATTCTTGCACTTCATTTAAGTTGTTAGATTTGTTGGCATTTTTCTATAATATTCCCTTACTATCCTTGTATTATCTGTTGAGTTTGTCATGATAATACCTCTGTCATTCCTGTTACTGGTAGTTTTTGTCCTTTTTTTTTTTTTTTTTTTAAAGAGAGCATGTGAGCGACCTAGCGTGTGAGTTCGGGAGGAGCAGAGGGAGAGGGAGAGGGAGAATCTTGAGCAGGCTCGACACATAGTATAGAGCCTGACACAGGGCTTGATCTCACAACCGTGAGATCAAGCTAAAACTAAGAATAAGATGCTCAACTGACTGAGCCACCCAGATGCCTCAGTAGATTTTTTGTCTTAATTTGTCTTTTTTATTCTTGATCAGTTTGCCTGGAGATTTTTATTCTTTTTTTTTAAATATATGAAAGCACCAGCTTTTCATTTAATTAATTATCTCTATCATTTCTGCCTTCTAGTTAGTTGATTTTCACTCTGATATTTATTATTTCCATTTTGTTGCTTAGTTTGCAATTAATTTTATCTTTCATTCTTTTTGTTGTTTATTTTTTTAAGTTTATTTATTTTGATAGGGAGAGAGAGAGAGAAGGAAAGAAAGAAAGAAAGAAAGAAAGAAAGAAAGAAAGAAAGTGAAGGAGGGACAGAGAGAGGGAATCCCAAGAGGGCTCCACACTGTCAGCATAGAGCCTGCTGCAGGGCTCAGACCCATGAACCATGAGATCATGACCTGAGCTGAAACCAAGACTGAGATACTCGACTGACTGAGCCACCCAGGCACCCCTTTCTTTATTTTTTTTTTTTTTTTTTAGATTTAAACCTGTGGTCAATGATCTTGAGATCTTTTTTCTTTTCTGATACATGCATTTATTTAGTGCTCTTAATTTCTCACTAAGTGCTGCTTTAGCATTCTGCAATTTTCAATGTACTTTGTTTTAATTTTTACTTAATTAAAAGTACTTTCTTACTTTTTGTTTTCTCCTTTGACTCTGCCTTATTTAGATCTATGTTTATTTTCCGAATGTAAATTTTCTGGATGACTTCTTTATTGATTTCTGATTTATTTCCATTCTTGTCAAAGAACATATTTTGTATGACATGGATATTTTCAATTTGAGACTTGTTTTATGATCAAGAACATTATCTATCTTAATAAATGTATTGGGTTTACTTGAAAAGAATGTGTTTTGCTATTGTTGGATAAATTGTTCTATAGATATCGGTTAGATTAAATTGGCTGATAGTGTTTTTCAAGTGTACTATCAGGAATGGACGATAGGTGTTTTGATGATTTTATGGTATATAAAATATTGTCAAAGGGATATTGAAATCTGACTCTATTTGTGGATATGCCTATTTCTCTTTCTAGTTTATTGGTTTTTTTTTTTTTTTCATTACATATGGAGATCTGTTGTTAGGAGTATGAATGTTTAGGGTATTATGTCTATTTGATGATTTGATCCCTTTGTCATTATGAAATGATCTTTTTTATCTTTGGTAATATTCTTTGTTCTGAAACCTATGTTATCTGATTCAATTTAGCCATTCTGGCTGTCTTTTGATTAGTGTTGGCATGGTAATTTTTTCCTATCTTTTACTTTTAACCCATCTACATATTTATATTTGATGTGAATTTCACATAGGCGGCATATACATGGGTCTTATCTTTTTAAATCTCATTTAGCAATATCTGCCACTAGGGTGCTTAGACTATTTGCATTTAATGTAATTATTGATCTGGTTAGATTGAAATCTATCCTCATGGGGGGGTTCCATTTTCCTATTTTTCTGCTTTCTTTTGGATTAATTGAGCAATTTTATTATTCCATTTTGTCTACTCTGTTGGTTCATTAGCTACAGCTCTTTCTTACGTTAGCAGCAGCTTTAAAATTTATATTCTTTATCTTCATCTTTACCCTTCTGAATTCTACCTTTTTTAAGTGATGCTATGCCACTTCAGACTTGTGGCATGCCCAGTAATTAAAAATAATTTTTATTTTTATTTTTTAACGTTTATTTATTTTTGAGAGAAAGAGAGCTAGCGTGTGAGCAGAGGAGAGGCAGAGAGAGAAAGGAAGATAGGAAATCTCAAGTAGGCTCGGCAGAGGCAGCACAGAGCCTGACCTGGGACTTGAATTCACGAACTGTGAAATCATGACCTGAGGCAAAATCAAAAGTAGGACGCTTAGCTGACTGAGCCACCCAGGTGCCCCCGAAATAATTTTTATTGGAGAGTAATTGACATATGGTATTATATTAGTTTCAGGTATGAGACATAGAGATTTAGTATTTTATATACATTACGAACTGGTCACCACAGTCAGTCTAATTACCGTCTGTTTCCTGGTCATTTTTACTGAATTCCAGACACTGTTTGATCTTGTTGCATGCTGGTTATTATTTTTACTCCTATACATACATACTTTTTGAAGTACAGTTGACACACAATAGTTTGAGGGTTACCACATAATGATGGGACAACTTTATAGGGTATGGCATGCTCACCACAGGTGTCACTGCTGTTATCATACGTTGTTGCAATACCAGTGATTGTATTTTTTATGTGGGACTTTTTATCACCATGCTTCCTGTACATATTCTTGATCATTGTTGTGGCGCATAGTGAAATTTTTTGGAAACGGTTCAATTTGTTTGAGTCTTTGTATTCACTTGTTAGGTGGGGCCAGAGCAGTGCTCAGTGCAGGATTAACTGTTCCACACTACTGGACCATGAGCCTTCAGTGCCCTTTGCCCAGTTCTCTGTGCATCTTGCGGTGTTTCAGTCTGCCTGCTGGGAAGGAACACTGTGTTTGGCCTTGAGTGTGGGTTGGCACTGTTACTTCTAATCCTCTCAGGTCTTTTCCTAATAGGCATGTGCTGATCAGTAATCCGCTGAGTATCTGTAGGGACCTTCTGCAGATCTCTGGAGTTACTTCTCTGTTCAGTTCTCTCCTCTTTCCTATACACTCAAGCTGCCTTGGACAGCTCAGACTCTCAGCCCTCTCTCCTGAGCAGGATGTCTGCTGGGTTTACTTCAAATGCATTGCCCTGACCGGTATCCAGGAAACTCTGTTAGTGAGCTGAAGCAGTTGTGGGCGTCACCATGTTTGTTTCCTCTGTCTTAGGTATCCTTCATTGCCTGACCAGTGGCCTGAAAACTGTCATTTTGTATATTTTGTCTGTTTCAGGCAAGTCAGTGAAATATCTAGGGGGAAAGATACTTACTTATATTCCAGTAACAATATTTAGGGGGAGAGTACTTGGAGTATTTTATTAAAGGGTGAACTTGGCTTGTAAAGATTTACTCCAGAAGTATCTCTTTTTATCTATCAGTGAGGTGTATCCTAATGGCATAAGTTGCCTACTGCTGAGAATAATTTCATCTGACACATACACATCTTGGATAGACCGTGGAAGTTTTTTGACAAAGTATAGTAATGAAAGTAAAATAGTAGTTTTTCCCTCAGTGAGAGAGCATGGAGTAAAAAAAATAAATAAATAAAATAAGTAAAATAAAATAAAATAAAGTAAAATAAAATATTTTATGGATTTATGGCCTAACTTCCACTTAAGAAATGTATGACCTTAGGAGTATTATGTATTTTTTTTTTACCTTATAATCCTCAGTTCTCTCAGGAATAAGTGGAAATGTTGGTTTAATCAGCTTATGAGGACAAATGAATGTAGATATCAATTTTTCATGCCGATTTTTCATTTTGAAGGTATAAGCTGTTTGTTATTGCACACTGTTTCTTTTTAGAATAAGATTCATAGAAACATTGAGCTCCTTAGATATCTAGAATACAGTAAAGTGTTGTTTTTATATTGATCTGAATGTGCTAGTGTAGTTTAAATGATTCCTGTGGGATGATCATGCAGTAATTACAATTTTAAGTAGTTCATGTGTCTCAAAATGTTATCATTGCATATATTAATGCTATTCTAAATGCAGTTGTAAAAAGAAATTTGAGGAAAATTATTAAATAATTATCAGAATGAAGTTGAGTTAATAGGTGTGACATCCAATTATAACTTGCCCCAAGAGAAATATTGAGTGAAGGTTGAGCATTTCAGCCTCAACTAAGACCCTTCCCTACTTGTGCTAACTTAGAGTAGGTAGGATTCATAATTACAAGAGAAATCTTTGTTAGTATCTATTGCTATTAATACCTTGGTATAATTTAGAACCTATGTATTATATATGTGGATTGAATTATCAATTGGAAGATTGCTCTTATTTAAAAATCTTGCTGTTTTCATGGGAGAATATGCTGACATGCATTTTAGGACTTTTAAAAAACTGTTTGTTTATTTATTTTGAGAGAGAGTGGGAGCAGGGGAGTGGGAGAGGGGCAGAGAGAGAGAATCCCATGCAACCTCTGTGCTGTCATGTCACATAGAGCCCAATGCAGGGCTCAGTCCCACAACCGTGAGATCATGACCTGAGCCAAAATCAAGAGTTGGATGTTTAATTGGCTGGGCCATCCAGGAGCCCCTAGGACTTGTTAAACAAGGTGGAGTGAGAGGTTATGGACAAGCAAGTGAAGAGGCTAGAATGACCCATGTGGTAACAAATTAGAGTTGGGGACATCAGTATGAACTCATGTTTAGCTAAATAAAGATACAGATTGAGATCAGTGTGTACACACGAACATATAAATGTATGCACATGTGTATACAGACATGTATATGTAAATACATATGTATATATTATTAATTTTCACATGCATATATTTCCTTGTTCTGGAAGCTGAGGGTGCCTAGAAGTAACAACATTCCAATAGCAACCCTCCAGATGCCTGTCAATCAAATCTTGATTTCTAATACCATCTTCAAATAAAAGGAAACCAGTTCTTAGAGAAGTGACCGATTCTAAGCCCAGAACTGGTAATTTACAAGATGAGCCTGGAGAATCTTGTAGTGCCAGAAAGAAAACTTTTTTTTTTTTAATGTTCCAAAAATCCCACAATGATAGGAGTATGTCAAGTGGACATGGCTCAAGTGAAAGACTTGCAGCAGCCAAAGTTGAAATGTTTTGAGTAACAGAATAAAAATATACTTGGGGAATATAACCCATAGTAAAAAATAAATATCCATCTCTCTATATGGATATAAATGCCTTAGTGAGTAAATAAATGGGGAGAAATACGACATCCTATGCAGAAGAATTAAAATGACTTATGTAGATATTCGGCCCTCAAGGAGTTGAAGCCTAAGTCCTCACTTCTTAAATGTGAGTTATGCATAGTTACTTCCTTCCAAAAGAGTACAGTGTGGAAAGTGGGGGAAGAGTAAACTTACAGTAGAGAAAATTGACAACCACTACATCATCCAGTTGCTCAAGTTGAACATAACAGTGATTAAGTCATGTTAGTACATACCCTTCATATGATGTGATGAAAATAGCACTTAACTGTGGTTTTCTTTCCATAAACCCAGTCTAATCACAAGTAATACTTTAGATGAATTCAAAATAAGGGGCATTCTGTAAGTCACCTAAGCAGTCCTCCTCAAAGCTGTCAAGATGATCAAAAACAAGGAATGTTTGAAAAACTAACCGCCAAGAGGAGCCTAGGGAAACCTGAAAACTGAATATAATCCTGGATGGGCTCCTGGATCAGGAATAGGACATTAAGTAAAAGTTAAGAAAATATGAATAAAGTATGGAATTCAGCCAATAATATGTCTGTATTGGTTCATTACTTATGACCAATGTACTATACTAATGCAAGATGTTAATAATGGGAAACCGGGTGTAGTGTTATAACGGGAACTCTCTGTTCTGTCTTCACACTTTTTTTTTAAAGTTTATTTATTTTGAGAGAGAGACAGCATAACCAGGAAGGAGTAGAGAGAGTGGGAAAGAGAGAGAGAGAGAGAGAGAGAGAGAGAGAGGGAGGGAGGGAGGGAGGGAGGGAATCCCAAGCAGGCTCTGCACTGTCAGCACAGAGCCCGATGCAGGACTCAGCTTTATGAATCATGAGTTCATGACCTGAGCCCAAATCAAGAGTTGGATGCTTTACCAACTGAGCCACCCAGGTGCCCCTCACACTGTTTTTATAAATCTAAATTGTAAGATTTTTACAATAGTGCAACAGTATACAAATGGCTTTATAATAAACCTCCTTCTCAAATTGTTGCACGACTTGTTCCCAGGTATTTTGGGTTGAGAGTAACACCCCCCCCCCTTTCTTTATTGATGGTACTGAGTAAATACTGAGACAAGAAATGAGGAAAAACAGATTCAGTTCATTAAAAGTTATTTCCTGCTGTGTAATGTGGAACATATTTTTCTGACTAACTCCCTTGACTGAGACCAAAATATTTAAGCACTTGGATTGCTTTTTAGAGAATGACTATGCCACAGCGGAGCCTACACTTGAACTGTCCATTGCAAATACCAATACCATTTTTAGGGGAAAAGTATTAATTTGCTGTATATTGATAAACTCTTCCCTTGAGCTTTATTTACCCACTTTCATCATTGATTTCAGAAACCCCTACTTCTGAAGGAATGGGGGTTATCAACTTTTAAAGTCTCAGGCACATTTCAGGTTGTTTCTCTTTTCCCACAGTCAGCTCTTCCTGTAGTTTTCTATTGACCTCTGTTGTGGTGCAACAGAATGATCTGTCCTCTGCAGATTTGCCGTAGGGTATTTGGGTGTCTTGTGCTCTTATTTTCACTGACTGATTATCAGCATAAAGGTTTCTGGAGTCTGGGAAGAGAAAGAACAAAGAAAGGAGGTATGTATCATGCTGTCATATTTAAGGATTATTGTGGAATATCACTGTTTTATTAAAAAAAAACCTTTGAGTATTGTTTATATATAACACGTGTCATGGTAGATACAGAGATGAGTGGCAACAATTCTGCCTTTATGGACCTTAAGGTCTAGAAGCTACGTACATAAATATAATGAATACAAGACAAAAATTGTACCGAGCCAGGAGATGCTGCTTATTTAGATGCTTATGGATGCTTACTGAGAAGTTGTATTCTTCTTATTGTCACTGATACTTATTACTTTATTCATGTCCGAAAACAATAAAATGTAAAACTACAATGGCTGTAGCAAGAATGAACAAGGAGAAATCATGAAAATGCAAAAGAGGAGGAAAGAAGTTAGGGATGGGGATTCTGTGATAGGAACATGTGTACAAAGTCTGAGTTTCGCGCAAAAGCACTGTGAGCCGAAGTGTATGATTTCAGAAAATCGCTGTTTGTGAGATGCCTTTCTTTTTTTCTTCTGGACCCACCGTCCACCCTTTTCCACTTTGCACTTTGCACAGGGAGGGAGGCCAGCCTGTCCAGGTTCCTTGTCGTCCACCTTCCGTTTGCAGCTGGCAAATGGAGACCCCCAGAAAAAGATGGAAGAGAGAACGAGATGGAAGTTAGGCTGTTTTTTCCCTTGTCCCCTCTTTCAGGCTTTAGCTGTGACTAGCCCTGGAGTTCTGCCTGCTAGTCTTATGGTTTCCCTACAGCTGCGCACAACTTTGTACATAGCCCTTATGTTAAACTCCTCTTTTTAAAGTTTATTTTTATTTATTTTGAGAGAGAGAGACACAAGGGGGAAGGGGGGAGCAGAGAGAGAGAGGGAGAGAGAGAATCCCAAGAGGCTCCATGATGTCAGCACAGAGCCTGAGGCAGGGCTCAAACTCACAAACTGTGAGATGATGACCTAAGCAGAAATCAGGAGTTGGATTTATGGAATGAGCCACCCAAGTGCCCCATGAAACACTTCTTGAGTCATTCTTGTATGAGTGCCTCATAGTTTTCCTGACTGGCACGTTAGAAAAAGAGCAAGAACCTAATCATCATTGAGTCTTTGTCCACTTCATTTTATAAATGACAGTGCAAAGGGGGAGATCGCTCCCATTGCACTGAAGCCCCCAGAGTGACTGCACTTCCAGTTTTATTGTTGTTGTTTGGTTATTATAAAGAAATTCTAGGCATCATAAGGCAGATGAGAAATCTAAATTGGGGAGAAGGTTAGAGGAGTCTATGAGATGCAATTTGACTCCATTTGAAATACAATCTGATGCTAGCCTAGCATAGGTACAACTACACCCACTTTTCTCTAGCAGTTGGTAGAGACAGAGATGCTAAGTGGGCAAATTGGAGTAAATTGGGTTTCAGTTTCATTCCATTCAACGAGTGAATTCTGTCATTGGCCTGTGAGCTCCTAAGGGCAAAAAACTGAATCTTTACATCCCTAGAAGCTACCACAGTAATTGACTTATAGAATATGTTCATATGTTTATTATAAAGCGTTTCCTGTTAAATCTGTGGTATTTTGAAAATACTGTTAAAATATTGATAGTATTATCTTTACCTTGGAAATTGATTTTTCTTTATTCCTCAACCTGTTAGTACATTTAATACGTGAGAAAATAGATCTTTATATTAAAATTAAGATGTATTTTATTTTGTCTTTGTTTCCTCAAAAGTTCTATTTCCACTCCTTTTGGTTGTTTTCCTATAATGTGAGGCTCATTGAGTTTCCTAGTGATCTTACCGGAAATTAAATAAATACAGAAACAAAAACAGGGGAGCCTAGGTGGCTCAGTCCAGTTAAGCATCTGACTCGTAATTTTGGCTCAGGTCATGATCTCAGGGTCCTGAGATCCAGTCAGGAATTGGGCTCTGCGTTCTGTGCTGGGGATGGAAACTGCTTAAGATTCTCTTTCCTCCCTCTCCCTCTGCCCTTCCATTGTTTGCACTCACGTATGTATGCGTGTATGTGCACGTGTGCGCTTTCTCAAAACCAAAAAAAAAAAAAAAAAAAAAAAAAAAACCTAAACGAAAGCAAAAAAAAAAAAACCCCTCATTATGTAAAATTTAAATTAAGCAATGTTCCATGTTCCTAGTTGTTGAAATATTGGATATTGAAACTAATGTTAGTAATCCAGCATTGGCAACATCGTGCCTTATTTACAGGTTTCTGCAAACAAGTACAGTGATAGAAATGTATGAAATTACAATGCGTATTATAATGGAGGAAAAAAAGCTGGTGACAGAGGTGATGATCTATTCATGGATTTCATAGGAATATTAATTGGTTTCCTTTAAAACTTTGGTGAAAATGGCAGTGATAGTTATAGAAGTGGGAAGATAGTTCATGCCTAGTTAAAGAGATCTGGCCTTCTCTTTTGTTAAAGAATGACTTCAAAGCTGAAATTTGCATTATGAACATTAATGTGATAATTTTAAAAGTACCATTAGCCTGACATTTTTAGGATAACAAAACTAAATTCTAGTGAAGTTAAGACATATGGAAGAACAGTGGTAGATATTAGGCAAAAAAATAATCTGATCACAATAAAAATATGCTTTTGCTTGAAAATCTGTCAAAAGGAATTTCAAGTATTTCAAAAAATGCATGTTAAATGCGCTTTACTACAGTTTTGAAATAGATTAAAATTATATGCAAATTCATGCAAATCATGTGGCTTGAAGATTAAATTTTTAAGTGCTATCTTTATTCCCTGGAGTAAATGGCTGTTGAATGGATATATAAATATCTGACTGACTGGCTGGCTGGTAGCTGAATGAATGAATGAATGATTGAATTTTTTTCACTTTGAAAGCTGTTAACATTTTCTTCTCTTTCAGTGGGCCATTTTTTGATCATGCTCAAAACAGAGTCTAGGATGGGGGTGTTTGCAACTCCAATCTTAGCCTAATCAGTCCATTCCAACCCCATGAAGACCTTTTGCCCAGTAATGACGCTGCCCCAGGGCAGAATTCTTAGGCTGTAGAGTATCTGAACCCTAGAGGGAGGAGGCCATTTTCTCAGAACCCATTCATTCTGTACGTATCTATTGAACACCTACCAGAAGCCAGGCACTATTTTAGAGGCCTCACCATTGACCTCTCAACAGCAGTTGTTACTTCTTCTGGAAAATATTACATCACTTACTTTTTCTATGAATTTTCTCTTCCTTTGGATTCTGCCATATTTCTTTTTTTGTTATTTTTGTTTTTGTTTTGTTTTTTGGCTTTTTTTCCACTTTTGTAAAATTTGCTTCCTTTTCAGTCTCCTTTTCTGACCTTGCCTCGGGAGTTCTCTGAGGCTTAGCTTTTGCCCAGGTTTTGTTTTTTGCTCAGGTGATTCTTAACTCTGGCTATGATCACAAGCTCTAGGGTGAAGCCCCAAGCATGGACACATTGTAAAAGCTTCATACATGATTCTGATGCACAGCTACAGTGGTGAGCTAGTTTTTATACTATAATCCGGGGAATTGTTTGCGTCTCAAAGCTTCACTTTTGTCTGTCCTGATTAGTGTCATACCAGTATCTGCTTTCACTAAGTGCCTATTCTGTGCCCCTGGCTAACCAATTTTTTTTTCTTTAGAAATTGCATTTATCTGCTTTATCTCAAAAGTACCTGTACCTTCTGATTTCTTTTTATTTATTCTTTACTTCTGATCCAGGAATGTTAACCTGGGACTTTCCTTGCTTCCTTCTTCTATTCAGTGTTGTTAGTGCACGAAGATCAAATTCACCTTGAGGAGACTAGTATTAGCTTCACATTTGACCTGAATGCTTTTGGCTCTCTGTTGCCTGCAGGATCAAATTAAAAATCTTTATCATAGAATATAAAGCTTCAAGAAAATCTAGACCCACAGGTTAGCTTCCTGATAGAATGGGTGTTTCAGTCTTTTGTAGGAGGGCCTGTGTATCTGTACCTTGTTGCACAAAGCCTTTCCTGGCTTCTCCAAGCCATGGCTACCTTTCCTCTCCCGGTCTTACTGATAGCATAATACACTGAATCGTGTAACTCTTCTCTTGAAGTTTGGCTGTCACTTAGAAGACAAAATCCCGACAGATCTTGTCTTGAAACCTAACTGTACGTATGCACTTCTGTGCTTCCTTCTGTTTGTTTATCGGAGACATTTTTAAATGAATCAGAAAGGTGGTGAGAGATGGTTATATGTTACAGCAGCAATGTAAAAGCAGAAAAAAAGCCTATTAGCAAACATTGCCTGTTAAAAGCAGAAAACCTATTATAAAGCATTTTCTACAAGTTCACTGTCAGCATTTACTGATGGCTCCGGTGTGCTAGGAATTTATTTATTTCTATTATCTGATTTCATCCTTAGGTAAAATAGTATTCTCTCAAATTTTAAGATGAGAAGACTGAGCCCCAGTACCATTAATCAGCTGTCTTCATATTACAGTCATGACTGGGATTCCAGGTTAGGTCTTTAGAGTTCAAATCTGGTGCTTTATGCTTCTAACCCAGTTAGTAAGTTTGGAGAAGGAGTGTATGTTAGGGGATTGCGCCTTTGTATTTCATCAGGACTTTCCTTTCCTGAAACCCCATAGATGTGATGGGTCATCACTGAGGTGTTAGTAAATAAACGAAACGTGAGAAGGATCGTAGGATAAGGTAGGTTTTCCAGCTCTCCTTCCCAAGCTTTCCCAGATTTGGTCTAAAGTAGAAGATCTGCCGTGGGCAGAGCAGCAGTTTTCAACATTGGATTCTTTACAGCTCTTTGAATAATGTCTTGTTTATAGGACTGATGCTACAAATGTTCTAAAATTACCTAGCACATACATTTTCTAAGAAACTCTCTTAATGAACTAGGGTTTGCACCCTGCTATTGTTACTTGAAGATTTAGGCTAACGAAACATTTCAAGACCATGTAGACCAACTTTATTTCCTTCTAAAGGAGGGATCAGTTTCCTCACCACTGTCTCTTTGAAATGGAGAGTGAGGCCAGTGTTCCCGCAATGGCTGTTGTCTAGCTAAGAATGACTTCTTGTCCAATCAGCCGGGCACAGGAGACCATAGGTGCCTTCCCATGGTCTAGAACGAAGGGAAGAGAACCTTACCTGGGACAACTGCTATTCTGGTAGATCTCTGTTATATGTGTGAAATATATTTCCTAATCTGGATTTGGCGTGTAAATAGAGTTTAGAATAAAGGATCATAGCTATGAGTGCTGGAATATACCTGTTATATTTTTAAAAAGAAAACTACTTTGGGGTGCCTGGGTGGCTCAGTCTGTTAAGCATCCAACTCTTGGTATTGTCTCAGGTCATGATCTCATGGTTCATGAATTCGAGCCCTGCATCAGGGCTTGGGATTCTCTCCCTGCCCCTCTCCTTCTCTCTCTGCCCCTCCCCCTCTCAAAATAAAAATAAACAAACATTTAAAAACTAAAAACAAAACTACTTTTATTATATAAATAATTGAGTAAATTGAATGTACATACTTATCATTTATATTATTAACTACAAAAATTATAGGCTTTAGTGATCATGGTTACTAAATGCTGTTGTCAGAATTCTCCTTTATTTCCCAAATTTAGCCCAATAGCTTTGTTTTCTTAGATGCCATGTATTTTAAAATTTTTAAACTGAGCTTTGCTATGAATAGAAAAATTAGGAGTAGGAAGCTGCACTTCAAAGGGAAATGTAATTTTACTCTTCCAGCTACGTTGCTGAGATCAAAAGCATTTGAGAGGTGACCTGGGTGGCCATTACAAGTAATTGGAAAAGAAGTACAATTTCTTATTACTGCATCTAAAAATGAGGACAACATTCTTTAAATATCACATTTATATAAAAACCTGCACAAACTCCATCTACATGCCTTAATTAGAAGCTACAATAAAGACATTTCATTGTTTTTATAACTTGTGTTCAGAAATAAAACTCTTATTTGCGCATTACTTAGCAGAAATATTAAAATCCAGCCTAGATTACCGAAAAGGCAGAAAAAGGTAACATATCAATGAAGTGTAAGGAAAGAGTTTGATTACATGTAGAGGGAAACAGAAGATTTTCCACTTTCAAACAAAATCTACTGAGTTCCCTTGACTATTTTTGTACCTATTTGGCAGCTAAAGGATGGATTGCCTTTCAGACAAAAGCTTTTCATTGTGCTAGCTCATTTTGTAGTTACTACTTTGCACTGTGGAAACTTCCTATTTCAGAGGGAACTCTTCAAGTCAAAGAGCATGTATAGATTTCAGGAAGGAAACTTTCAGAAAAAAATTTTTGCTACAATATGCATAAATTGTGTTGAATGGGATTTGTCACACTGATTCTACGGACTCTAAGTACAGGTAGATGTTAAATTGGAAGGCCACAAGTGGAGTGTCCCATTATCATTTTAATGACCTTAACATGAGGAATTGTATTCTGGATTGTCTAAATGATTTTTGAAAGTTGTACTTCTGCTAAGATTTTAGTGGTCATGCTTGCTTTTGTTTATAAGCAGTTCTAGGTGGCTGATTTTTGTGTATCGACAAGAGTTAAACAGGCATTCAAATACAGAAAAATGAAGGACTGTTGAATCATCTCATGGCACCCATCTTGTGCTGGGTATGCTGTATTCATACTGAAAGTGGTTGAATTCCATAGGAGGGGAAAATGGACAAGCTGCCGTAAAAGAACAGGTAAAGCAAAAGCACAGGGGCCCGGCATTTCATCGCACACTTGGGAACAGCTGTGTTCACGGAGACGCAGCAGAGATAGGAGGAGACTGGTGGAGGAGTGGAGGGTAGGACTCATCTGCGAGAGTAAGCGTGTTCCAGGTTGTGGAGAGTGCACTGGGTGTGAGCATTGAGGAACCACTCAAGGTCTCAGACAGGGCTGTGACACAGGCATGACTGTGCCGGGGCGGGGGAGGGGATTTCTAAAGTGCATCTCCTTTTCAATGACATCTCCAATTGATAGTTATTTGTTGTTTCTTTAAAAGTAAAGTATGCTGGGCACTATTAAGGGAAAATGGAAAACGAACACCTGGTCTGTATCATTAAAGAACTAATATGCTTTGAAAAGGAAGAGCTATACAGATGTAAGTTAGCATTATTACTGTAGTAAAAGGAAAGTATTGTTCTAAGCAGGCAATTAAATGTACAGAAGTAGATTTATAGGACCGAAAAATATCCTCAAACTCCAGCTTGTTACCTAACAATGCTTTCATTTATTGTGAAAAATGATGAATGCAAATCATGTGCCCTATTACGGTCTGATCATCAGCAATTTCATTGTAGCACAAATGGATGCCATGTTATAGATAAATCTTGACGAGTCCCAGTGTTCAGCGTTAAAAGTATTTGATATATGCTGGCATCTTTGAATGTTATAGCTTGGTTCAATTTTAGACACCCCCCCTTTTGTCCCAAAGTTGGGGGAAAGGACACAAAACATTAATGAGTAGCCCCATGTTAGTTGGCTGCTGTAACAGCACAACTAGAGGTCTGAGTAAAGATTCTGGTTCCTAGGCCTGTATTGGTAGTAGTTTAATCAAAGATATACGCTAGATAATACCCTCTTTGTGCTTAACACTTTCAATGTCTTATATTTACTTGGGATAAAATCCAGAGTCTATAGCATGTCCTGGTTCTGTCGTCTTCTCAAAATTCCTGTCCACCACTCTTCCCCTGCTCCAGCTACGGAAACCACCTTTGGCTTCTTCCAGCCCAGTGAACTCCCACATCAGGAGTGTTGTATTCACCCCAATCTCCCTTGTTCACCTTGTGATGACATCCTTCTGCTTTCATGTGAAGTATTATCTCCCCAGGAAAGGATTTTCTTAATCTTTCAAACTAAATCAAGACTCTCTGTACCAAAAACTAATTTATTCCTTCCTGGGGGCTCTTTCTGTTTATGTATGTATTTGTGAATATTTGCTTTACCCGGTTCCTCAACTAGTCTGTCTTCAGGAGCAAATAAATCAATTTTGTGCTGTATGCCCAGTGCCCAGCACAGAATAGAGGCTCAGTAAATAAATTTTTACTGGTGTTTGGATAGAGAAAAGGGGATAGTAGGAGTAAGATCGAAATAATTGAAAATAGAAATAATTATTCAAATTTAAATAAGCAAGTGGGTATCTGCTAAGACAAATTAGCATCCTATAAAGGAGCTACATTATGATGATACTGGACAACTATCTTTAGAGTTAATATTGCATATCTCTGGCTATTACTAAAACACGGCAGAAATATAAAGAAATCTTAAAAATTTTTGAGTAGTGTGTATTTTTATTATCTTCATTAAAAGATCAAACAGTTTATTAAGAAGAATATTTTCATACTAGAGACGCATGTTGACAATTAATAGACTGGAGCTGGAGAAAAGAAAATAAGATACCAAGCTTAAAAGGCAAGAAGAGAGGAATTTTTTTTTCCCTACCCCTATCTTCCTCCCACAGATCAGCAGCAGAGTGTTTATTAAATGAAAAGTGATCAAATCACTTTTACTGTGTCAGCGTGGGCTGAAAAAGACACCTGCATTTCATGAATTGATGAGTAATTGTTTTTAGGCCTGATTCTAAGTACGCTGTTGATTGCAGTAGTGTGATGTGGTTGAAAAAAGCACCGGGTTTAGAGCTAGAACACCTGGATTTAAGTCCTGGTGTCACCACTTACCTTATGCATTAGACCTGGAACAAGTCACTTAACCTCACCAAGGGTGATTTCATTTATGAAATGGTACCCTGCGGGATCCTTGCACGTATCCAATAAGATAATTATAGGAAAGCTCTTGGCTAACTGTATGCAATACTGAAATGTGCTCTTTGGATTTAGATGTATATTTGTCTGTAAGTAATGCACTTTGTGCAGATGTGGGAGTTACACCCGTCCCCCTTCTGGACTTCAGTTACCCTTGGTAGATGATATGTGTACCACGAAATAACTTTTGATGCAGAATGTAACACGATGCAGGTGTGAAACGTTGTATTTTTGTCCTCCTTCCGCTTCCCGATATTTGTGTTAAGAAAGCAGTATGATGTTTGGAAAAGAAAGATTTATTGATCTAAGAAACAAATAACTCAGTTTTGGAATAAAATACTCCTTTTACCCATTCATTAATTAAACATATTTTAATAATTATAAAATATATCTGAGAATGAGGTAAAAATAAATTTGTGTCTTTCCTGATGTATTCTGAAATTAGCTTTTAACATGAATGAAGTGTTTAGTTTCATTTGTAATTTTTATAATTATCTTCCATTGAGCAATCCAAGGGTTTGTGTGGCATATAGATACTACTTAACTTATCAAGGGAGATATAGTATTATTAAAGTGTTTTTATATTATAGCATTATATATAGTATTACTGTGGTTAGAACACATTATTTTGCATCTCAGAATTTAGAATTTTGTATTTCTGAAATGATGAATCAAGTGGATCAGGAATATTAAATATGTAGATCATATTTTACACAACCTAAGAGCCATATATAATAGATCAAATGATATGTTTGTCTAAAATACATCTAAATTACATCAGAGAGCAAAAATATAATGTGTGTATGTATGTGTGTTTGTGTGTGTGTGTGTGTGTGTGTGTGTGTGTGTGTGATATGTAAGTGCCTATGTCTGAGTGAGTGTGTGTGTGTGTTTGTGTAAAGAAAATACTATGCTAACACTTTTTTTTTCCTCTGGGGGGTGTGATTATGGGTACTTTTTCTGTAGTGTCTATTTTAGAGATTTTTTTTACACTGATTACATACTTTATTGATCACAAAAATTGTAAAAGTGAATTTAGATGCTAGATAAAATGTAAAGAGAAACTTTTCTCTTTGAAATCAGTGGCCTCTACAGCAACAGTATCACTTCCCCCACTTTTAAATCACACTTTTGGTGTCCAGTTAGAGGTCTTACCCTCAGTAGCATGAGGTGTTTAATTAACATCCAGTGGTGTATGATTGGATCCCCTGATTGCCATACTTTCCTATGAATTATTACAATGTAACATACATCCCAGTAATAACAATGATGTTATCCAGTAAACTTGCATAGTCAGTGAGACTATGTAAGAATCAAAGCTTTTCCTGTTGTATGCTTGTGAGATAGTAAATACATAGTTCAGTGTGTGCTTTACAAAATGCTCCATCCTTTTTAAAATCTAGAAATATGTTAGAGATTAGTACGGTTAGCTTAATATCTTTTAATATCTAAATTTGGATTCATCAATTTAAAGGGTCTAAACATTTTTAATATTTGGATTTTCTTCTGATTAAAAACAAAAATTGTGGTCTTTCCAAAAGGGAGCTTAACCTGAGCATGTAACATTCAGTTTTGTAAATTGATGAATTGGTTCTTTTTAAATAATATTTTGAAAGTTTATTTATCTATCTATTGATTGATTGAGAGAGAGAGAGAGAGAATGAGAGAGAGAGAGAAGGAGGAGCAGAGAGAGAAGGAGAGAGAATCCCAAGCAGGCCCTGCATTGTCAGTGCAGAGCCCGATTTAGGGCTCAAACTCATGAACCTGTGAGATCATGACCTGAACTGAAATCAAGAGTTGGATGCCTAATCAACTGAGCCACCCAGGCGCCCCAGATGAATTTGGTTCTGAAGAAGTTTGTGAAGAGTCTCTTCAGCCTCGCTGTCAGTGACAAGCTCACGGCTCTGGAGAAAAGACCATCTCTTCGTTGCTCCTTCTACTCATTTAGAAATTTTTGCCTGATCTCTGCTTCCCTTTATTTTTTTCTCTCTGGAATACTAATGAATGATAACACTTCTTTTGTGAGATAACCCATCGTGTATTAGAAGAGCACCATTTGTCCTAACTTTTATTTGTAAGGCTTATTCCCAGCACCCCACTTCCAATTTGGTGCATTCACCAAAACTGTCTTGAGCATGGTGTTCTAGACACTGGGTCTACCAATGTGAAAATGATAACACCGTGAGGAGCTCACAGGATTACAGGGGAGAGACAGATACATACTCGGGTAAATTAAATGAGAGCAAATGCTATCGTCGAGTGATTGACAAAGGGCCGTGGAAACAAGATCTCAAGCACTGAGCATTAAGCAAGAAGAGGCTTTTCATGGAAGATCATATTTGAGACAGGTTTTAAGCCAAATGGAAATCTGTACCCAAAGAAGCAGAGGGAAGGTCACACTGTGCAGAGACAGTATTTTATAAAATAAAAACTTTGTCCTTTTTTGTCAGTGTTATGCTTTGAAGATTAACACTTTCCACCTGACCATCATAGAACCCGAGGTAGCTTTCATTTTCTGTTTAATGTAAATTCTAGGAGAGCAATGACGTTGAAAACATTGTTTTGTCATGTTCAGACAAAAGTATTTATTGCTAGAAACTTGTAATATTACAGTATTTTTAATGAAGGAGTTGTTTGTCATAACTTTGTAGGTCCAACCCTGTTTGAGCTACTACACTTGGGTGAACTTGGTGCTTTATTTAGGGTATTATAATAATTGTGACTAGTTATGTTTATCTCAGTACCACATCAAATCTGTGCCCTTATAGCAGCATAACTTTCCATGGCCAAGGTCAACTGTGATAACAAGGCACGTAATGTCATTGTGTCAATTATTCTTTTCCTATGACAGATACTACTGTTAAAAAAGTAAAAGTATTCTCTTATTTCTAGTAAGCTAATTTTAGGAAAACTTGTAGGCATCGGCCTTCTCATCGATTCTCTTATTTTCCATTTCTCTTTTAGAAATACTTTATTGTAAGCCTGTTCACAGCTTTTTGGTGACTTCTTTCACGTACTCCCTGCTTTAATCTGATATGTATGTGGCATCCAAATCCTTAATCCTCTTTGTAATCTTTTAGAGAGAAAGGTATGATTTAATCTTTCTTTTTCCATCACCCTGGAAATTCCCTGTATCTTTCTCTCTCTCCATTTTCCTTGGGTCTGTTTGTTTGTTTGTTTTGGCAATTTGGTATTCTCAGACTCAAAGAGAAAGGGTGGAAAATGAACTCAGTATAATCAATAGGAAGGAAAATTATCCAATTTTAAGAAAACATTTGGAGTCAAAGTTGAAAACTTGAGTAAAAACTCTGTCAGTGTTTGTAATGCTGGGTTTCTGATGGTTTTAATGTGTGAAGAGACCTGTCTCATTTAGCAGTAAATATTTTAGTGCCACTTACAAAATATATTAATGTGTTTCTCTTAAAAGAGACCTTTCCACAAGGCTGTGTAGTTGTTTTTCCCTTACCCCCAGACACATAATCAGCAGGTAAAAGGAGAAGAGATGTACTTCTTTTCTCTATCAGAACTTCTACAGCTAGACAATTAGTCCAGTTTACTATTCCTAACATGATTAGAATAGTAGCAGCTTAGTACTTCGCATCACATACAAAAATGGAGCTGAATAACAATTTAAGGTCCACAAATTAAAGGGTCAAAATTCTTAAAGATGTGGCAGCATTTCCAAAGTTATCTGTGATAGCTCTGTAGAAATAATTTCATGACCTTCACAATTCTATAGGACTTTTTGCTAATGAAATTCTATTTGAAAGCCATGTATCTTCATAAAATATATAGAAAATTGGAAATGTCTTTACACCTAACTTTCTTTTCCTACAGATTTAATACTTACTGGCACATTTCCTGTAACTGCCATTGGTACATTCTTCTTTGTGATACCAATACAAACTTAGCCCCTTCGTATGGTGTTTTAGAAGTTATACAGATTTTGTTTGTTTGTTTGTTTGATGTTTTTAAAAGTAAGAGTATTTTTAGTGTTTCCACCTTGATAATGCTTTTGATCATAGTTTTCTTTGGATGAAAGTTACATGCATAATGAATGAGCGTCCAAATGTTCTAAGGCTCAATTGTGGCAAAATTGATCTTGAAGGTGGTGTAATTTCACTAGAGCTGAATGAATCAATTGGATTAGAGAGTGGGGATGAGACCATTAGTGTTATGTGCGTCAGATCTTTTTTTTTTAATCTAAGATTTCTTCCTGTTTATACCATGTACAGTAGTCAAAATAGTGCTTTAAATTAAAGCTTCAAAACTATGCTTTTTCAACATCTGTTTAATTTTTTTCAAATGGAGTGCGCATAAAGATGGAGGTAATAAACAATTCATATTCTTTTGTAAAACATACTATTTCCTACACGGCCATGAAAACTTAATTGTATAAGGTTTGCCAGACATGATACCATGGCTGATAAAATTGATTTTATAAAATAAAAACTTTGAATGTCTTTTTTTTTTTTTTTTTTTTCGGTCAGTGTTATGCTTTGAAGAGCAATGCTTCCCACATGGAACCGGGAGACAGTTTTCATTTTCTTTTTAGTTAATGTAAAGCCTAGAAATGCAATAATACTGAAAAAGTTTCATCATGTTCACACACAAAAAATTATTGCTGGAAACTTCTAAATATATTGTCTACCAAAAGTTGTCAGCCTGTGTCTCACAATTGCTAATGTATCTGGAGTAACTAAACCACTCAGTCCCGATTACTCATTGAGACACAGATTGAGCTAGCTATCGTATAACCAACCCAAAGTCTTGACTGTTTTGCCTCTGCCAAATTACCCATTTTAATGAATATATTAAATCTGGGTTAAAAAAAAAGTGAAGAAAAAGAGCCTATTATTTATTTATTTTTTGCTATGTTATTTGAAAAATAGCTTTTAATACCACCTTGGTGGTGCAGTAAGCGTCCAACTCTTGGTCTTGGCTCAGGTCATGATTTCACAGTTCATGGGTTCAAGCCCCGCCTCAGGCTCTGCACCAAACCTGCTTGGGATTCTCTCTCCTTCTCTCTGCCCCTCCCCTGCTTGTGTGTATACACACACACACACACACACACACACACACACACGCTTGCTCTTTGTCTCTCTCTCTCTCTCTCTCTCTCTGTAAAAATAAATAAACTTAAAAAAAAAGCTTTTGACTCTAGAGTAGGAATAGTGTGTATGATATTGAGTACCATAGGGAAACATAATTGTACATTTTTGTGAGGAAAACAAATATGTCCGTCCCATCTAACTACAATGACAACAATTAGAACCTAATCCTATAGAACTTTTTCCAAACAGTGGACATTTTTGAGTCAGTCCCCAACCAGGGGACTGGCCATTTTGTCCCCAACCAGGCCAATGATGAGGACAATACAAAGTAGCCACCCTGCAGCTCTGTTTACTTAAAGCTGCAGGTCTGTGCTTGTTATTTTTTGCTTCTGCCTGGTAGAGCTCCTTCCATCTTATGTGATAGGATGGATCTAGAGCGGAGGACATTAGTCCTGGGATGCTCCGGAACAACAGCATGGAGAATCACAGTCTCTAGGGCATCATCGGTAAGAGAGCTCAACAGAAGGTGTCTTCCCACGCTGAGAGCACTCGTGCTAATACGGAATTACTCAGTCTTAGAAAACCCAGAGTGTGCAGATGGGGGCAAAGCAAAAAAACCTCCAGCCATTTTAACAGCATTCCTATTTTTCTTTTTTCTTTTACTTATTTGTAAAGCTGGGAAAATGCCACTGTTGTGTCTTGGTGAGCCACGGATGCAGCAAGTAGTGTTCTTGAATGATGTCGCATTAGTGTCCGTGTCTGCTCAGGTAATAACATGACTTGACCGTGTAGCTGTTGAAATGATTTTGTTTTTGGAGATGCAAATGTTCGAGGATATACAGATTTTTACACAGTAACTCGAATACTGGCTTTGCTTTGTTTTATGATGAGGGCGAATTTCCTGTGGTTTATTTTTCTCTATTTCAAGTGAAAACAATGTTATCTCTCCCTCTTCTATTGGGAATATACTGGTTTCCTCAGTTACACTGGTTAAGACATTTATGCTCTTTAAATAGGCCATTGTTTGTATAAGATGTAGATTGTCAACACTGAATCGCAGTAATAGCTAAATTTTTGCAAAAGTGAGTCTTTTGGTGCCAATACAACTTATGAAATTAAATCTAAAATAATGAGAGAGAATTTTTCACCTCGGGGGAAGTTAGAAAATAGGCGATATACAATAGCAAACTGAATTTAGAGGAGTTTGAGTGAGTAACACAATTCAGGCTGGTAATATTCCCGAAGGTTCAGCTGCCTCATAGAAAACTGAATATATGAATAATTCCCGGTCTGACTAAAAATTATTTGAAAAATTAAATTTTTTTCTTATTATTTAGGTTTCTTATCTCAGGATTAATCTTAGAGCAAAAGAATGAGTTTGTGTGTATTTGTGTGTGTGTGTGTGTGTGTGTGTGTGTGTGTACTTAATAGTAGTTATTTTTCAAAGCAGTAGTCTCCTAAGAACTTCTCTAATCTATCTAGCATCTAAAATGCGGTGATGTAAAACTCCAAGGTGGCTACTAAATATTCAATATGTTGACACCAGCATGGGTGTGTGGGTGGGAGTGAGAGGGAGCAAAATGATTGTCCAGAATTTACATGCTGCAGAATTAAGGTGGTCTTATATCCTTTCACTTCCTTTAAAGGGTAATGTTTTTCAAATGAGGAGGATTAAGAACCTTAAAAAAATAGTGATATGTTGAGAACATCTGGTACGAAGAGTTTTATAAACGATGAGGGATCAGTTTTAGAAAAGAATAAAATGTGTTCTTAAAGAATGAAGGGGGAGAATCTAATAATTAAACTCTTGAAATGTGCCTGAAAAATTAGAGGGGTTTTCCCATTTAAATTTATCTTTTAAAAACTCCCTGGAGTGGGAAAATGTATTTTTTTTTATAGCTGGTTAGGGTTTCTGAGAATCATGCTGGGAAAGAAATGGCAAAACAATGTATTTTTTTAACTTTAAAACATTTTGACTCTTGGTTGATGAAGAAAATTGCTCTGTGTGCCAGGGCCCACACTATGTGCTTCTTTCTTAATTTCTCCAGAACTGATTCACTGACACCAGCTACCTCCACCCCGCAGAATTGTTGCATTCCTTAAAAGGAAGCTGAGTCATTAGGAAATGTTGTTCTAGAATAAGGGAAAGTGGGTCATTTTACTCGACTTGGCAACACGTTCATTGGTTTCAGAGCCATGATGGCAGAGTGACTATCAGACCAAAGTGTGCATCAGAATCCCCTGAAGCCTGATCACTGATACAGGTTTCTGGTCCAGTGGGTCTGAACTAGAGGCTGAGAATCTACATTTCTAACAAATTTCCAAATGGTGCTGATGCAGCTAGTCTTGGATCCACACTTTGAGAATTGGTGGACTGGAAGAAAGTTGGGGGAAAAAAAATGTCTAGCCTTAGCCAAGAGTTTGGCAACCTGCTTCCCAGTCGGATAGACTAGGGAGCTACCTTTTATTAGTTACTAGTTACTGAGCTGAGTCTTGACATGCAATCTTCCATCCAGTCTTTGTGAGTTGCGTTATGTTACACAATAACCTGTACAGAATTTCTTTCCTAAATTAACTTGCCCAAAGTTTAAAGCCAGGGGTACAATTGAATGTGGAGGTCAGCCCTTCTTTGTCTCTGAAGCTTCCCCTCTGCATCAAAACAGACTTTTGTGCTTCTTCCAGCAGTCTTTATTTCCTTTCTTTTTTGTTCATGTATGTTATTCAGAAACTCTAAAGATTGCTTGTATTTTTAAACCATTGATTCCTAAAATGATATTCTGACATGATAGTCCCCACTGTCAGGCAATACTAATTTTATTTAATAGTTTTGTGTATGAATAATGCTAAAACACAAATAATCATGAAAGAACTTAAACTTTGTCTGATGCTTTTAGCAAATTAGTGGAGAGAATATGTAAACCACTCTTTCATGAGAAACAACTAGTTGGCCATGAACTATGTATGCCAGGAACAGTACAGACATTATGTCACCTAATTGCAAGTGAGCCTGCCCCAAAGAAGATGGTTACCTTTGGAACGTGTACACGCATTGTTGTTTTATCTAAACTGATATCAGGGAATTATGTAATACTCTATATAAAAGCCACATTAATGTTCTTAAGTTTATTCACCTGAGAGAGTAAATAATTTTAGTACCACCACAAGTAATGTCACAGATAGGAAAATAACAACATGAGATGCATTCTGAGCTGTGGATCAGAGCCACTTAACGTTTGATTGGCAATATTTGTTTTAAAATGCTAAATTTAATTTTTTAATTTAATATTTTAATTGTAAAATAGTTTGTATAGAAACTCAGCTTTATGAAATACGAAAAATGTTCTCAGTGAGATGTCATTAGTCATGTGTGTCATTAAAAATACTAAATTCAAGTAAAAATTCTGGCAATAACTTGTGAGTATTTTGATGGCAGGGGCTGAGTATGGATATGTGTTTTACATGATACATGTAGCCTGCATAGTGCCATGTATATGATAGGAGTCAGTAAGTATTGAATGGTAAAGCATTATTTCTACTTAGTTATAAAATTTTTAAAAAATCTTTTTAATGTTTATTTTTGAGAGACAGAGTGTGAGTGGGGGAAGGGCAGAGAGAGAGGAAGATGCAGAATGGAAAGCAGGCTCCAGGCTCTGAGCTAGCTGTAAGCACAGAGCCTGACGTAGGGCTTGAACTCACAGATTGCAAGATCATGACCTGAGCCGAAGTCAGACGCTTAACCGACCCTAAACTTTTTTTTTTTTTTTTAGCTCAAATCAACCTGTTAATTTCTTTTATGAGAAAATTTTTACGAGATATTGGTTTCAAGTAAGAAGTTGGATCAGTATGTTATAAATTCCATTTTATTTCAAGCTTTATTAATAACCTCCTTTACTGATTTACCCATCTAGATATATCTTTAAAGTTATTATATTTTTATATGTGATTTTATTATCACTTAACCTCTGCCCCATCCCTTCTTACTCTGTCTTCTCCCCAGTGTGCCACATTTTTAGGTCAAATTATTGACGAGGGGGAAAGATTAAAGATGTTCGAGATACAAACTCGCAAAGAGTACACATCTTAAAATAGGAAAATGCATGCTAAGGATTACCTAGAGCTAAATGAGAGTTGAAAATAGAAGCATGTGTTGAGTTGAAAGTCAATTTGGGAGAATGTAATAGAGTATAATCTGACAGGTGTTAATGTTACCCTCAAAGAGAATAAACTGGAAGCCATAAAAAGTATACATAGCCACTACTCATTATGTTCTATGATGTTCCTGCTGACTTAGAAAGAAGTACGAAGATGAAAATAACCAGTTTATGTAAAGTTGTATATTCTGATAATTCAAGATTTAACTTTCTGTCTCAAACAACTTTTTCATGTGGGAATTCTTAACTTTAGATGGGGGTAATTTATTTTGCACAATGCTTACAGAATTTTTTATTGTAAGCTTTATTATAGAAAGCATAAAAGACTGGAACTATATATTAATATTGTCCATATTTTTCTCATAGACTAAAAATTGCATTATCAGGTATGTAAGGAATAGTATCCAATAAAATATATTTTTACAATCTTGATGGTATTCATTTGTGCTTTACAATATATGAAAAATGAGTTCTAAACATTGCACACATGCATGAAATCTGGTTTACTCTTGTGGAATATGAGCATATGCCTGATGTCTTTGAATTCTGAGCACCTTGCATGGACACCCTTGCTTTTATATTGGCTAGGAGTGACTAGCTTTTGATTTCATTTAACTTGAATATAAAATTGTAAGGGGCACCTGGGTGGCTCATTCGGTTGAGCATCTGACTTCAGCTCAGGTTATGAGCTCGTGGTCCATGAGTTCGAGCCCCGCGTCGGTCTCTGTGCTGACAGCTCAGAGGCTGGAGCCTGCTTCAGATCCTGTGTCCTCCTCTCTCTCTGCCCCTCCCCTGCTCATGCTGTCTCTCTTTCTGTCAAAAATAAACATTAAAAAAAATTTAACAAAATTGTAACTTCACAAGTACACATCAATCTCAAACTCCCTGGGGAGGTTTACTATTTAAAAAAACATCTTGTTCTCCAGATTACTCATACAGATAATAATTGATTTGAGCAATATTTTTGAGAGTTAACCGTCGCACTCACCTGTGGAAAGTTTTGATCCAGCATTCAAATGCTACACATTATCCTAGAGAAATACACAAGTATGTACTCTGCAGAATCGTTAAAAAAAATGCTAATGGTTATCAATGAGAAATGTTGAAATATACTATGATCATATTGTAGAATATTAGACAGTAGTTAAAAGTGCTATTCAAGTTTTAAATGCCAGACGGTGTTTCTTATTCCATTGTCTTCAATTTTTCTTTGGATGAATATATTACCTCCTTGGTTAGAGGAAATAATTCTTTTGCCAGGGGATTCTGACTGCCTGAAATGTGTTCAACTTCCTGAACCACAGAGAACATGCCCAGTGTCCCCAACCCCCCTCCGCATCCTCCTCCAACACATCTTCTATGACTGGGGATAGAAGAAGGGATTATAGAGCCTCACCCAGTGGGATCATTCCTAGCTTATAAGCTAGGTATTGCATATTTTAAAATATTCGTGTTTTAACTTTGTTAATGTTCTTGTGAGACACATATAGCAAAGACTGTATGTAAATATATATGGACTGTTTTAGTAGTCAAATAGTCCTATGTAGTCACTACACAGATTAAGGGAAAGACAATTCCCACAAAAATTTATATCCCTAAACAATATAATGTTTACGTAGACATGTTTGTTTCTTGATGGAAATTTATAACACCTGTTCTTCTGGAACTTGCTTTTTGCACATTATGCTTTTAATTTGTTCCTGTTGACACGAATCCCTTGTCAGTACTGGTCATCCATTGTCAGAACTTTAAAGCAATGGTTTTCAAATCGTTTTGACTGGCAGCCACCACAAAAAATACGTTTGCATTGCAAATGAGTACATACAGAGAATTCAAACTGAAGTTTCACAAAACAATACTTATATTTATTGTGAATCAAGGGCTCTTGTATATTTTAGCCCATTCTACTTTATCTTAAAAAAAAAAAGATTGTAGGGCACCTGGGTGGCTCAGTCAGTTAAGTGGAAGGGTTGACTCTTGATCTCAGCTCAGGTCTTGATTGCAGGGTTGTGAGTTCAAGCCCTGTGCTGGGCTCCATGCTGGGTCTGAAGCCTACTTAAAAAAAAAAAAAAAAAAAAAAAGAAATTGCAACTCAGTAATCTGATTTGATGTCAGTCACTACATAATAATTACAGGAGTACATCAAATTGATTTCTTCATCCATTTTACTGTTTATGGATATTTTGGTTGTTTTTTTACTGTCATTCTCAAGAACGGTGCTATCGTGAAGATTGTTGTACTCATCTCCAGGTCCTCGCTTGCTAGATTCTTTCTAGTAATGGAATGGCATGATTTTTGGGTATGTGATTAACTTTCAGTGATATTATCAAGCTAGTCTCTCATGTATGGTTGCAATACCCACTCTCACCAACTGGATAAAGGAGTCCCTATTGCACCATTCCTTTGTAATAACATTGGCCCAACTTTTTAATTGCTGCCAGTCAAGTGGGTATAAAATGATACCTCATAGGAGTGCCTGGCTGGCTCAGTCGGTAGAGAATGTGACTCTTGATCTCTGGGTCATGAGTTTGAGCCCCATGTTGAGCATAGAGATTATTTAAAAAGATAAAGGTAAAAGAAAATCATACCTTGTAATAATCTCATTTATAAATTCTTCTAATTGTCAGTGAAGTTATATATTTTCATGTGTTAATGAGTCATTTATTTCTTCTAAGATGCACTCATGACTTTTGCTCATTTTCCCTTTGCATTGTAGGATATTAATTTGTTAACTTTTCTTTTCACGTCCTGAATATTAATATCTTGTCAGTGTTGGAAATATCGTTTTTCTGTTCTCGGTGTTTTATTTCACTCTTTTATTTTGATAAAGGAAATTCCTTAATACACTTAAATTTGTCATTGTTTATGAATTGCTTTTTAAAATCTTGTTTAGGAAATCCTTTCTCATCACAATGTCTTAAAAATATTAAATGTATATTTTTAAAGTTTATTTACTTGTTTTGAGAAAGCGAGAGAGTGAGCATGAGTGAGAGAGGGGCAGAGAAAGAGTGAGAGAGGGGCAGAGAAAGAGGGAGAGAGAATCCTAAGCAGACCCCTCATTGTCAGTTTGGAGCCCAACATGGGGCTCGAACCCATGAACTGTGAGATCATGACCTGAGCTGAAACCAAGAGTCATTCGTTTAGCTGACTGAGCCATCCAGGCACCCCTAAATAAAACATTAATCTATCTATAGTTCATTGAATATTATGTGATGTAGGGGTCTCATTTCATTTTTTAATTGGATAACTAGCTAACCTGGAACCATTTAATGAAAATCCAGCCTTTCTTCAGGGATGAAGTATGTCATAAATGGCATGAATCTGTTCCTGAGCTCTCTGTTTGAGGGCCATCGGCCAATTTACCTATAGCTTTAAAATTCTTGTTTTACCCATTCATTTAACACATATTTATTGAGTGCCTGTTGCACAGTATGTTCTTCTCTAGATGTTTGAGGTAACTCAGTGAGCAAAATTTCTTGCCCCGGGGAACAGATACTGTATTACAGGGAGACAGACACTTAAACAATACATATTAAGTAAGCCATATCATTTGTTAAAGGTGAGTTTTATTTTCCTCTCTCAGAATAAAAATTAAAGCAAAGAATTGAGATGGATAAGGTTGTGGAAAGGGCTGTGTTATCTAATTGGATGGGCTCATAGGTAGGGCACGCCCCTTTATCTTGATGTTTTTCTTCAGGGCTGTGTTATTTTTTATGTGCTAAAGTGTATAACTTTTTGATTTCCCCATAAAAATTTCAGAGTTAGCTTGTTAAGTTTCATGAAAAAACTAGATGACTTAAGATGCGTAATTAATAAAGCTTTAAATAGCAAACACTCTTTTTTATTTTTTTTTTTATTTTTTTTTTTTTTTATTTATTTTTTTTTTTTAACAAAGTTTCAAAGAACCCTCTGCTTTTTTTTTTTTCCAACGTTTTTTATTTATTTTTGGGACAGAGAGAGACAGAGCATGAACAGGGGAGGGGCAGAGAGAGAGGGAGACACAGAGTCGGAAACAGGCTCCAGGCTCCGAGCCATCAGCCCAGAGCCCGACGCGGGGCTCGAACTCACGGACCGCGAGATCGTGACCTGGCTGAAGTCGGACGCTTAGCCGACTGCGCCACCCAGGCGCCCCACAAACACTCTTTTTTAAAGTCTCTTCCATTTCTGCTATTAGAAATTAATTTTAGTAGGTATAAGATTATAAATTGACAATTGCTGTCAGCACATTCGAAAACATCATTCCATCGTTTTTTTTTTTTTTTTTTTTTTTTTTTTTTTTTTTTTTTTTTTGTTTTTGTTTTTTGTTTTTTGTTTTTTTTTTTTTTTTGGTTTCTGTGATTGTTGGCAAGATATCTCTTCTTAGCGCACTCATGGTTTCTTTATCTATTCTTACTGTTTTTAAATTCTTCCTCTTTCGTTTTTCTTAAGTTTCATTATGATATGCATAGATGTGAGTTTTTGTTTTTTAAATTTATCATGTTTGAGATTGGTGGATATGAAGTTTGTAAACTCTTGGTAGTTCTGGAAAGACTTAGAGTAGTTTATCTCTTTAAATATTTTGTCTTGACTATTATCTGTCTGAAATTTGTACTAAATACCTGGTGGACTGTCTGCCTGCCTTCCCTGACTCTTAAATCACATAGTCTTATATTTTGCACCTCTTAATTTCTATACGCTCCACATGGATTGCTTCTTCAAATCTCATTTTTTATTTCATGATTTTTTTTCCTTCAGCCATATCTAACATACTATGTCACATTCTTCTTGTTTTTAATTTCAACTGTTTTTTCCCCCCTTTGTTCTATGTAAGACCAACTCTATCATTTTATGGTTAATTATTCTTTGTTTTCAGTTTTCTTTTTATTTCTGTAACACATGAAACCATTATTTTACATTCTCAGTTTTAACATTCTGATATGTGAGCTCTCTTAAGATTTGATTCTACTGTTTCTGCAGGCCTTTTCATTCATAATGCCTTATGAGTTATTTTTTTTTTCTTATTTAAGGTTATATTCTTGGGGCACCTGGGCAGCTCAGTCAGATAAACATTTGACTTCAGCTCATGTCATGATCTCGCAGTTCATGGGTTCGAGCCCCGCGTTGGGCTCTGTGCTGACAGCTCAGAGCCTGGAGCCTGCTTCACATTCTGTGTCTCCCTTTCTCTCTGCCCCTCCCCTGCTCATGCTCTGTCTGTCTCTCTGAAAGATAAGTAAACATTAAAAAAAATTTTTTAATAAAGCTATATTCTTTAGAAATCTGTGAGAATTATTTAGAATAATTGTGTGTCTTTTCCTGCCACCATTTGGGAACACTTCTACTCAATCATTTTAAATTCTCAAGATCTAGTGTTTGTGATTTAGGAAGGATGCATGCTTTCAGATGTGATTTCTTCCCTACTCCCTTTTTACCTACTGCCAATGTCAAGATAGTCAAGTTTACATGCTGCTCTCTTACATGTGGGCAATATCTCAACACTGTGCAGTGATAATATAATGTTTTTAAGCCCTAGATTTTCATGAATATCTGCTGGGAATGTCCACTCTAAACTCGTTATCTTCAACCTTCCCTAAAGGCCATTTCCTTTTTCCTATACCCCATGCAAATGAAGTATATCAACATTACTAAGTTTTGTCATATATGCTACAAATAAAATCAGACTTTAGTGTTTACCAATTCCTTGGATCCCTCTTTCACTTGATTTTAGTCTGTATGGATTCTTTATTGCTTTTGGTTTATAACTTTTATTTTTTAATTGAAAAATGTTATCTGGCTTTGTTATGTTTTTCATTTAGAGTTGCATTCATCTTGCTAGAAGCTGAAGTTTTGTTAATCGTTAACAATTTTAAAAATTCATCTCTAAGGTTCTTTTTAAAGTACTTGTTAAGATTCTTTAAGGTTGTTTGCTAATTTATCATGATTGTATCACTCTAGTTCTGTGATTTAGAGGTTGCTTGGGTCTATAAATTGACTTTATGAAAATCCTTGCAACACATAATTTTAGGGATGAAAAATGTCACGAATGAGAATTAGTGGCTATTGAAAAAAAGACATCCACTGAGATTTAAGAGTCAAATTTGGGGTCTATTAATCTTGACAGAATAATTAGAAAGCTGTCATTTTTCAAGTAGATAGAAAAATGAATACTCTGTAGGACATATAGGACACCCAGAGCCTCCTGAGAATTAGGATTATTTCTAAATTCATAAATGACTGTATGTATATTCTTACAGAAATTCTTTTGGTAAGTGTATTTATAATTACGACTTCTCAACTCGGCCACCCTGCTTTGCTGTCTCAGCATGTGACTAGGCTGCACCTGACCTTCCTGCCACCTTTCAGATGAGCGCGGTTGGAGGTGCTGAATCCCAACCATTGTGAGAAGCATGTTGGCCTATGCGGAACACTGAAGTGCTGACATGTTTCTCATCTACCTTCTAAGCCTTCCATGACATTTAAATCTTAGTACAATCTTATCATACCCAAACAGTAATTTAAAGAATTTTAAAAGACTGTATTTCATAATACAGCCCTATTAGGGCTTTATGAACATTGGATTAATGATTGATTAATGACACCTTACTTAGCATTTGTAAGAATGGGACAACCTTAAAGGAAAAAAGTTTTTCAAAACCCTATTTTTTTCTTATTCCTGATAGTATATACTTACTTATGGCTGGGATCTATATTTAAATTAGCATTGGAATATTTTTCTTGCTGGCCTCTGTAATCCTTAAAAGCTGGAGTTAAAAGAGTATATTCTTTTATAGGAAGATAAGTAAATTATCCTTTAGTGTTTCTCAAAGTAGTTACGGTTTCTGCTAATGGAGAGATGGAAAATGAGTACGTAAAGAATGAAATGTTATTTACCTTTCTAATAACTAATGACATCTAGTATCCTATGTGCACACGTAACTATGCATATGCCCACACGTACACACGCACCACTCCTTCTGAGCTGGCACACGTTCGTCTAGCTCTCAAATGGTCGTCAGTCATCCTCAACAACTTGAGCGGCTTGCTTTGGCCAAACTCCAGTGTTTGCAGATTTGCTAGTTGAAGCTTAGTTTACGTTTCATCTCACACTGAAAACAGTATTTGATGTGAAATTTGGTGGTCTGTTATACCTGTTTTGTTGTTCTTTCTCTTGATTTTCCTACTCAATAAATATAAATGGGAAGGACCTGTCATCGTTGAATTCGTTCTTCCGGTAGAAAAGAAGTAATTGAAGCCATTGTGTCCCCTTGATGTTTTGCAGAAAGGAAACCTTTCTGGCACAGCCGAGATTTTCATTTTATTGTAACTGGGACTCATAAGCTTTTGAGAGCTGGACCTGCGTCAACAGCCTTAATCAGTCAAACTATGTAGATGTGTATACGATTAATGAGGTGGATGTGGTGAAAGCATGCAAAAAGCTGAGGAAGTTGCTGCGTTTGGTGATCCTGGTTCAACAGAAAGTTGCTGACTTAAGTGTATGTCATGAGCGCATTGTATTTGCTTAATTCCAGTAGGCGGTGCTGGGAGGTGTCCCTGACTCTCAACTTTTGGTGTGTTACTCTTTATCTTCATCATCTAAATGACTGCTGACCAAATGCTGATGTACCAGACTCCACTATGAGTTTTCATACTTTGTGAGCCAAGGCAAGGACTGTGGTTAATGTGTCTTGTATGTTTTGCATAATGTCTCACAGTACTCCACACGTGGTAGATGCTGTCTTTGTATTGGTAGCTCGATCATTATGACTGTCTGGCAAATTGCACTGAGTGCAGTTCCAGAAATCCTATTGTTACCATCTGGTGAAGTCAGAGAAATAAGTGCAAAAGTACTGTGGTCTTCTCCCTCCTGCCCTGAAGAGTTTATTAGGCTTGCATTTTTACTAGAGTGTACTTATTTTTCTGGTAGGAGTTTTCCTTAGATCTGGGTAAGTGCCCCTAAAGGTCAGAACAACCGGAGTGATACAGAATTCCCAAATGGAATGTCAGTGATCAAGGCCATTGGAATATGAAGCATAGTGACTTACTCTAGTTTATACCAGTGTGTTGCATTCTTTTCCATTTAGCCATCTTGGTGAGACACATCCTTCCTTCCCTTTCTGCTTTTCTTTTACACTCACCGGCAATGACTGGTGAATAAGAACAGGAAATATTGAAAATCTGCCTGCCCATGTGATTTTGCTATTTGTAAGCTCTGGAGGAGTGTGGCAAGAGTAGTCACCTTCCCCCACTCCCTGCTCAGTCAGGTGGCTTTCCCCAGGGCTTCGGAAACAACAGATCATTGGGAGAATAATAGAACATTGGAAAGATACAATAAAATAGAATTTAACCTCTTGTTATCATGAGTGGCAAACAAACATTATACCAAGCTAGAGTCTGAATTTAAAAAAAAAGTTATACAAATATTTATTTTAGCATTAACTTTAAAACATGATCCCTGGGGCACCTGGGTTGCTCAGTTGGTTAAGCGTCCAACTCATGGCTCAGGACATGATCTCACAGTTCGTGAGTTCGAGCCCCACATCGGGGCTGTCAGCACAGAGTCTGCCTGGGATTCTCTCTCTCCCTCCCTCTCTGCCCCTGCCGTGCTTGCTCTCAATCTCTCAAAATAAATAAGTTTAAAAAAAAAACCCACAATTCCTTGATTGTTATCAATTTCTCTATCAAATTGTATTTGAAATTGCACTTAAGTATTTTACACAGGTTACACAGATTAGAAAGCTTAGTTCTGTCGTTGTTAATAAATGGACACATTGCATTTGAAGGCTCACTATCAACTGGCCAGGATAATGATCTCAACAAAAATACAAAGACCACACTTTTGAACTATCTTTTTTTTATAGATGGTTTTGATGGGTGAAACAGTGTGAGTATGAAATCAATACAACTCCTACAGCATGATATAAAGAGAGGTATTAGGAAGTAAAATGACAATAGTGTTTTATATGTGGCTGGCCTTTAACACAGTCAGGAGAGGTTTTATTCTTTCTAGGTTCTTGTAACAAGTTTTGCTTGGCAAAAGCCGCCATTTTGGGGGGTTGTTTTCTTTACCGTGTTTTAGATTATTGCTCTTTTAAATTCCAGTGGAGTGCTGTGCTCTTTAATTTTCATAATTGCAATTATGCAAAATATTATATAGTAAGTATATAAGTATAGTAAGCTAGTTAAGGCTTATTACAACTTCCTATGATAATACATAAAGGTAATTTTATAATAAAGCATATGATTGTGTATTGCCTTTTGTTCAACATTTTATATGTCCATATTGAAAAAGAACATAGTCCTACTTTTTCTACATACAATTTGGAACATTGTGATAAACATTAAGCAAAAATTTTATCAGAGTTGAGATTTAAAGAGTGGAAAAGATCCATATATACAACAAGTGCTTTAAGCAACGGATTTCTGAGGATTAGTGTATTTCCCAAGAGGCTAAGGCAGTGTGCCTCTGGTTGTGGTCTTAATGTGCTGGAGACAGGTAATAATTCTGCAGAAATGCAATGCTCCACAGTGTCTTGTTTCTTAATTATAAAAGCTATTCTAATTATTCCGTTGTAACTTATTTAAGTTTTAAAGACTCACTAACTTAGCTAAAATTTCTTTAATTGAGATGGAAAGGGGACTCTTGAATATTGTTGTCACTAATAAAATATATAATAAAGAGGAACCCACCATGATCTGGTTTGATGTCTTAATGAAAGTTAACATGGTGAAATTCTTTCCAGTACTGAGTCACTGAATGCTATTTTTTACTTAATTCCTACCAAATATTAATGTCTTGGAGTTCTTTGGATTATTGGAATATCAAAATATGCAGGAGTTTGCTAGAAAGGGTTACCCTTTTGCCCTTTGGCATTATTTTTGGTGTTACGTTTACTTTGTTACCACCTTTCTTTTTTCCCCGTTAACAACATAAGTATCCAGTCCTTTATCAAATTACATGAAGTATTGCTATGCGCTAGATGCAATCTGAATAACATATGTTTCCTAATTTTAAGAGTCTATGTTGGATAAGTTGGATAAGTTCTTGACTGTAGGACCATGTGAGCAACCCTCCAGAATGTTGAAATAGAGAGGGAATTTTAGAATCACAACAAGGGCATCTCAGTCAGCTTGGGGAGTCCGGGAAGTTGTCTTGGTGGATGTCACTCTTGAGCAGAGTCGGGAATAACAATTTAGCGTTGGCTGGATGAAGCCTGGATGCGTGAAAGAGCTGGGACAGGTTGGGAGGCAGGGTTGGGGCACATGGGACCCCGGGTTCAGCAAACTGCAGTCATCGTTCAGGCTTCATTCTGTGCCGGGCTTGTATTACACAGAATAAATCCAACTCACAAGCTCAGCAAACTAAACAACAAGCTAACAACTGTAACAAATAATTAAGTGAATAATGAACGAACATTGGGGAAAAACAAACGAAAAGAGCCACAAATATGAACTGAGCATTCTTTATGCAGCGAGCATGGTACTAGAAGCTGAGGAGATAATACTGAACACAACAAATATGATCTTTACCCACATGGGCCTCAGTCTAGAGGGAGAAACACATTTTAATAAATCATTGCACGAATAAATATGTAATTATAGGTTGTGGTAAATGCTAACTAGGAAGTAAAGGATTTGAGAAACTGATGATAGAGAAGTTTTACTTAAATGTAGGCAGAGGTCAAACAAACGTTTTAGAGGAAGGGGTGTTATGCATGAGACTTCAAGGAAGTGATGGAGGCCGCGATAGAAGAGCAAGGGGTAGAACGTTCTAGATCAAGTGAGGGGAGTATATGCGGATCTGAGGTGTAACAAACAGAGCTTGGAAGGAACATAAAGAAACTAACAGTGGAGTAAAGTACACAAGAGAAACAGTGATGTAAGATGAGGCTAGAAAACAATAGAAGCACAAGACGTTGGGGGCCCAGAAACTGAAGGTTGAGTAAATTGGAACAAAGATGTGAGGAGCCAGCTCTTTTCCTGGTCTGCATCAAAGTGGTGCAGTTCAGGCAGACCTCGGGGGGATTTTTCTTAATACTTTTTTTATGGCAACATTTTTTTAATGTAGTAAGGAAAATGGACAGGTGAAGTAGAAGTGATGAGAATGATCTAAACCAAGAGTGCACATTTAAAGAAGAATATCTCAAAGAAATGGAATCTAGTTTGAAAGGAGGAGGAGGTAAGGTAAGCAAGATAGTCTAGATGGTCTGCTGAGTGACAGTGAAGCAGAAAATAGAGAACACTAATGGTCACATTGTTGTCCACCAAGGATCTGTGGAAAGTGAACTTGGGTGAGCATTCCATTGTGAAAGACATACAGCGAACATTCAGTAGCTTTCAGAGTGGCTGATGTCTTTGGGATATTGGGCCAAATGTCTCCTAAACAAAATATATTCTTTCATTCTGTTCAAATGGATGAATATTAGAAAAAAAGGGAATAGTAGTCTCTTTATCATAAAAGTATATAAACTTCTAAGATTTCAGGTCAGGTGTGTGTGTGTGTATAGTTGTGTATAGTTGTGTGATGTCCATGGTGGTATAATTAGATGACTTTGAATGATTTTCTTCTTTTTAGCCTCCCCTCTTTGAATTTAAAAAAAAAAAAAGAAAGAAGGAAAGAAAGAAAGAAATCCACCACTCATCAGTCATTGCTAACCTGGCAGCAAAACTCCAAACATTATCTATTTTTCTATCACTCTTCCAATGCTACATATCACTTCCCTAATGAGCTTTCAGCATCTTTTTTTCCCCAAATTTCTTCGGCTAATATTATTGACAAGCTTCATGAAGGCACAGCCTTCTTCATCAGTTCATGACTTTGTACCATGCATTTTAGGGAAGAGCCTCCTCATCAGAAAATAACTCTTATTCTTGATACAAAACCGTTTGTATCAGTTTTTCCACACTCAGTACCTTTATGGGTCGTCCTGCTTGCAAAAGAGTTCACCCCGAGAGAGAAGGAACCAGGCAAATGTATTTCCCCAAAGATCCTTGATCATTTGAGGAGATGAGAGTAGGTTTTGAACACTTGCTATCTTACATTTGTGTTTCAACCTAACCCCCACAGAGTTCATCTGTGTTTGTAGCTTCTAACTTTGTATTAGCTTCCAAATGGATCTAATAGTATATTAATAAGTTTAAACTTATGGAAACTATTTAACCAATAATTTTAACAAATAATGTATTAAGGCCATCATGTTAACCTTTTAATTTTCATCGTGTACAATGTTTTTCAAGTATCAGAATCACTGTGATTTAAAATACATTTATTTTGGGGCACCTGGGTGGCTCTGACTTTAGCTCAGGTTGGGCATCTGACTTTAGCTCAGGTCATGATCTCACGGCTTGTGAGTTTGACCCCTGCACTGGGCTCTGTGCTGACAGCTCAGAGCCAGGAGCCTGCTTCAGAATCTGTCTTAGTGTCTCTCTCTGCCCCTCCCCTGCTCATGCTCATGCTCATGCTCATGCTCTGTCTCTGTCTGTCTCTCTCTCTCCAATATAAACAAATGTTAAAAAAGGAAAAAATTAAGAAAATACATTTGATTTTATCTCAATTAGAATTTATGAAAACATTCTTCTGTTTTAGAATATTTATGGCTTTTAACTCTAACAAAATTATGTATCATTCCCATGTTTCTGATACTCTACATGATTTTAGTATTTGAGGAAAACTGAAAGTCTTGAGGAACTTTCTCCATTCCAATATTTTAGTGAAATTGGGATATAAAATCTTAAATGTGAAGTATATGCCATTTCTGTAGAAATTTTGTTAAAAATAATATGCTTTAAGGCAAAAAGTGGTTGTGTAAATTAAAAGCAAAATTTAAGAGCTATTTTATTTTTTTCTTCTTGAAGTAGAATAATGATAAATAATGTGAAGTTTTACTGAGAGATAATAGTATTCAACTATAAGAAATATATATCGTTTTATTATGAATAGAAATTTTGGAAATCAAAGCTAGAGTTTTGTAATTACACACATTTTAGGGGTGGAAAGCATGTTATTTTTAGAAACTGATACAAATAGCCATATGCCTCAACATCAAGGTCTGTGGTTTACAAATCTAAAAGATTTAAAAGAAATGTGAAGGTTAATACAATAAGAGTGTCCTCCACCATTTGTAAAGATCAGACATGCCTACAGAGAAGAACATTACCATCTGTACAGATGGAGAAACCTCAGATGTTGTGGCTTAAAATATGTGTATTTTCTGACATTTGGGTAGAATGATATAATTTCTTATGAGTGAACTTGATTCCTGACATTCACTTAAATGCTAATTTAATTTTGGTACAGGAATAGCGAACTTTCCAAATTTCATGTTTGTTGAGTTATCCTGGGATTCTGATGAGTGATTGGGAATAAAAAGGACCTTCTTCTGAAGCCTGAGCAGTGATGGAGACATTAGATAAATTCCCAGTAGCTACAAAGCTAGAAAGAAAACCTCTTCAGCATAATCCACAGCAAAGCCTGAAACTCTCTTGCTTTAAGGAATTTCCTGGTGGCCTTAGGGAGAATATTAATCGAACTCTTTAGGCTTAACCTCCATAAGAGACTGTTATGCAGCCCTTGTTGTTTCTACTTTAAAGTCAGGAATTTTGAGTAGATTAGAAGGAAGAACAGTGCAGTGCAGCATAAAGTTAACATTATACTGTTAATAACATTCAACTGAATTATTAATTTCCACCAGAAGTTGTTTTTAAAGTAATCAGGATTAACCATAGGAATAAGGATTGTGTTCCCCTCTTTGCTTCTTTTTCCAAAGAATAATTCATTAAGAATACCTTATAAAAACAAAAAGGGAACATAGCCATAAACACTTGTTATATTAATGACTGATTGTGTTAATCTACTGTAGCTGTCTAATTCTTTATCCCGACAGGGAGGGAGAAAAAAAAAAAATCAAAGGAAATTGTTCCTGTTCAAATTTTTGAGTTTTTTGTCCTCTTGAGAACCGGTGGGTTAGAGAACAATGTTTGGGATGATTATCAAAAGTGGATAGAATCAAAAGGTGCTGGTTCTCTCTTTCTTTCTCTCTCTCTCTCTCTCTCTCTCTCTCTCTCTCTCTCTCTCTCTGTGAAAGAACCATTTGAAATAGCACAGAGGCAACATGGCCTGGGCACAGAAGCAGGGTGGCTGGCAGATGGTACCACAGGCTGGAGAAGCTGCTGGCAGATGGCATGGACTATTTGAGCAACAAAGACACTTTTGGCTACCGATGCTAAGAGTTGGAAAGAAAGAACAAGACAACTTCTCCATGTTGCCAGCTCGTATACAGAAAAGGTTTTGGCAGAGTGGAGACTGATAAAAGATATTCGATTGTTAGCTACAAGAAAAGTGAAGAGACGTTATTAAGTTTCATAAAATGTGCTCCCTCTGGTGTGATCTGAACCTAGTTTCGTATGGAAGAGCCCTTTAGAGATCATCTAAACCAGCTCTGCTCACTGAATATTTGGGCACACACATTCTGTTTTTATTACCGAAAAGATACGTCTTCAAAACTTTATATTAGGTGGTAAGATTGTAGTTTCATGTTGTAGGGATTAGGAGTGGTTCTTGATTGTCAATTTAAGGAGCCCTTAAGCCATGTTTGGATGCTAAAATCGTGTGTGGTGAAGTCATGTTTGGCTAACATGACATATGGGCTTAGAGCTTTACCAGCAAAAGGTGTACAGAATTGTGTCTCTGAATTACTTTGGGGGTTCTGGTCATTATCACATGTATCACATTTGTTTCCTGGAGCCTCTGAAGCCACCGTAACAAACAGTCATTTAGTTCCTAATGATTTCGTTGGGGCTGCTCCAACTTTTCATTTGTAGCTCTTTCACTTCTTGCTACCTCGTCTCCCTCATGTACCTATTGTTAGATATCGTGTTTCCAGAATTAATTAACTTAGATAACTTTTACCTAATACCTTTTATGTGTAAGCAGTACTTTAAACTGAAACATATAACTCTTATTCTAAAATAATTATTTACATATATCAAGAACAGCATTAAAAATACTTAGGAATGTTTAAAATCAAATAAAATGGAAACACATTACCAGAAATAGAAAAGCCAATTCCATATGCATTCCTAATAATTATATCTCCCTAGCTCACTGAAGTTTAAACTGTTAGTCTCTCAATTATTCAGAGAACTGCCAAGATTCTAGATGTAATTGAAAATGCCACTGAACTGAGATCAAAAGAGATCAGTAAGATATATTCAAAATGATGTCACCCAAGATGCCTGTGAGCCACCAAAATTGCCATCATAATGATTATTTAACTTTTGAGAAGCCTTCTCTTAGAGATTTTGGATTCTTGCCTTCCCCTGTATTCTGTCAGTCTTTGTGATCTGATTTCTGTCAGAATGCTAGAAACCCTGATCGGAACAGAAGGCAACATGCCGAAGTAGGAGGGTATGAAGGCACAGAGATAGTTTAGCATGAGGGAGCACCCATAAGAACTCCTCAGTAACTGAAGGGTGAAATGATGTCTTCAACAATTCAAGGGAGTGCTTGCTTCCAGCAGCACATATCCTGAAAACTTCGAACGATACAGGGATTAGTGTGGCCCCCACGCACGGATGACACACAGATTTGCGAAGCTTCCAGATTTACAAAAATTTTTTCCAATGGGGAAAACATGTATTTCAATACACCACAATTAAGACATTTAAAAGAAAATTTTCCAAAATACAGTCAAGTTTTTTTTTTTTTTGGGGGGGGGAGCACTTCTGGGCAAAAATACGTTTTCTAGAAAATCTTCTGATTTATAAATTTTGATTTCATACTTACCTCAAAGAGAGTTAAAGTTATGAATTTTAGCCAGTATTTTTCATAAGTTGGAAATTATGTTTAAAATCTTTGTTTAGGGGTGCCAGGGTGGCTCAGTCGGTTGAACATCTCGACTCTTGATTTTGGCTCAGGTCATGATCTTGCAGTCATGGAATTGAGCCCTATTGTCAGGCTCTGTGTTGAGTGTGGAGCCTGCTTGGGATTCTCTGTCTCTCCCTCTGCCCTTCCCTCACTTGGGTACATGCTCTCTCTTTCTCTCTCTCTCTCATAAAAATAAAATAGAACCTTTGCTTAGAGGACTATGCCTTTCTAGTCTACATATAGTATCTACTCCCAGAGGTATTATTTCTTCCTTGTCTTCCTCATTATGATAATGATAGTGGGAGTGGTGGTACTGTAATGGAAACTGCTGGGTCACACAAGCCAGGCAGCCCTCATTCTACCTTAGTCTTAGGTCGGTCACATTACTTAATCTCCCTAGATCTCTGTTTTTTCACTTATAAAATAAAGGTGTTGGCTTTTAATGTCCTCTCTTACTTAATCACTCAAGCTTGCCTTGCCACTCCAGGGTCCAACTTCTAGAAAAGAGGAAGGATTCGTATTGATTTATCTGGAAGCCACGAAAAAGGAAAGTAAGATCCAGAAAGCATACACTAATAGAGGTTTGATTATCAAGCATTTGGGATCTTATTCCAAATTTACAAGTAGACTCTTGCATTTCAATGTCACTTTCTTTTCCTGTGAAATAAGAGAGTTTATTCAGCCAGATGAATCTGTACGGTTTTAACTGTATCAAAGACTGATTTCTAGTTAAATTCATGATTCTTGTTCTTTTTTTTTTTTTAATTTGTTTTTAACGTTTATTCACTTTTGAGAGAGAGAGAGTCAGAGCGCAAGCAGGGATGGGGCAGAGAGAAAGGGAGACACAGAATCTAAAGCAGGCTCCAGGCTCCAAGCTTGTCAGCACAGCACCCGACGCAGGGTTCGAACTCACGAACTGTGAGATCATGACCTGAGCTCAAGTCGGATCTGAGCCACCCGGGCGCCCCTCATGATTCTTGTTCTTGTCCTTCTGCAAGAGGAAGCTCTCACTGGGACATTCTCATCATTTTTGTACTAGAGTCCCACCTATACGTCATCCCTTTTCCCCATCTATCACTCACTTCCTCTACCAGTGTGATGCATTTTATGGCTTTGCATTCTGGGATGAGAGACATGGAGCCTGCCTTATTCATCCCTGCATCTCCAACATCTAGCCAGATATTTGTTGACTGAATTAATGTAAACATTTCTAGCCATAACCTGACTCCCAGGACTTCAATTTTCATTTGAGAATCCATCCATCCATCCATCCATCCATCCATCCATCCATCCATCACTTCCTATCACTGGTAAAGATTCTAATCTCTCCTCCCGCATGGCTTGAGACCACTACAACCCCTGCTTTTATAGTCAGGCAGACATCAGGGTGTGGGAGAGCTCCTCACCTGCCTCATTCTCATAGTGAATCATTAAGCGTTAGGAATTGGAATTTCAACCTGTTGTCTCATAGAAGCAAGGCTTAAAACTGCTGTTAGCTTCACTCATTGTTTTCATACTGATACCGTGTGAATTAGACAGATTTTTTGTTTCCTGGCTGAGGAATCTAACCACTATTTACAACAAAATCTTGTTTCTCTGGGAATATATATTCTGGGTTCCAAGTAACTAGTTGGCAAATGAACTCTTGTAAGGCAACCCATTTGTAAGTTGGAGGTGGCCTTTTGGCAGGAGGTGTAGAAAGGTACACCCGGATAAGTATGGTGTCGACATACGCGAAATTTGTGGTGCCTCAAAGAGAACTTTTTAGCTTGTGACAGAAGAGAGAATTCCCAAATCAGTCACTGGCTTTTCCCACATGTACAGATTGTCACATTAAGAAAAACCTTTCCAGAACACATCTACTACGGGAGCAAAGTAGAGTTGAGTTTTGTAAAAATCGGATTTGAATGAGGGCTTCATTATTACAAACTTTGCCAATCTTAACTGTTTACAGTTCAAAAGAAATTTTAAGTGGATTATTTTCATTTAAGCTGTCATCTGTGGTTTGATTTTCCATGGGGCGCTTTTTTCATTTTGATAGTGCTTCACTGGGGAAATCTTTTGATAGCAAATAGACTGCTTCCTGCTCTATTTTTGTACCTCAGCTTTTCTGTATCTGGAAGTCACAATCATCTGTTCCCTGGATTACTATAGTGTGTTCCAAAGTCACCCTTGTGTGTCCATCCTTAAGGTCTACCCCCAGTTTTAAATGTAAACTCTCAGACAAGGGACATTGTCTGATTTGCTTATTACCGCATCCCTGGTGCTTAGAACAGTCTATGGCACATAGTAGACACCCAAGTATATAGGTGAGTGAATTAAGTGGGTGCTTTGTATATTGATATAGATCAAGATTTCTCAGTCTTGACACAGTTGATGTCTTGGGCCAGATAGTGCTTCATGTTGGAGGAGCTGGCCTGTGCATCGTATGATGTTTGGCAGATTCCTGGGATCTACCCACTAGATGCCAGTAGCACTCTCTTAATATGTTAATAATAATAATAATAATAATAATAATAAAAGTGGTAGCAGAAATTGCCACTGATTGAGAAATGCTGATATTGGCAGAAGACTAAATCCTAATATTTGTATGTTAGAGTGGTGAGAGTCAAAAAGATACAGGGACTCTAGTTCCACCATTATAAGCATTGTGACCCCACACTCTTGCAGCTTAATCTTTGAACCTTGGTTATGGTGACAATTAAATGGCCGTGGCTCTCTTGATGAGCGAGAAGCCCTTGCTTTCTAGACAGATCCTGCTTGTGGCCAGAGATAACCTTTCTATCGACCATGCCCCCTACTCATTGCCATCATGTACCTTTAGGGAGGGCTCGTACCAGTTCGTTCACGATGTCCTGTGTAGCACAGAGGTTCTTCCAGATGCCCGATATTTTTAGGAGTTTGCTATGTGATTTTTTTTTTTTTGCTCTTAATTGATGTGCCATTACTTCTAGCCAGGGGAGAAAGAATGACTGTCGAGATGTCAGCATGATGGGAGTGCTGGCCGTTCGATAGTTCTAGGGAATCCCACCAGTTTATTTCTGCCATGGTTTTAGCTGTAGGACTCTGATTGCTGTAGGTTCTGATTGCTTATTCTCTGTGAGGTTTGGTTATGAGTCATTGTGAGGGTTAAGTGAAACTATGTAAGTGAAACAGTAAGAGCTGGGCACAAAGTTGGTGCTTACAGCTGAGCTCTCTTCTCTTCCCTTTGTTAAATTTCCAAAACCATCTGTGTATGTGTATACATATTCATATAAATCATCATCCATGCATAAATATATGGATAGTCATTCAATAATTAATACATACATTCCAAACACATTTATTGATCACCTATTTAATAGGCCCTGGCCCTATTCTAGATGCCAGAAATGGAGCAATGAAAAAAATAATAGAATCAACAGCAATTATTAATAGTATAGCGGTTAGACTATGTTCTCTACCAAGTTGTATATAGGTTAAAAAAATTGAAAATCGCCTTATGAAGAGTCATTTCAAGAGTGTGGTCACTTGAAGTATCATTTCATAAAAAAGTTTGCCCTCGTCAAGACAGCGTTGCCCCACGATGTGTAAAGCCCCCATTTGTTTTTTAGAAACAACATATGCAAAATATTGAAAGCCTGAACCTTTGACCTAACTGATTTTGAATTTTTAACCCTGACAAATCAGAGTAATTTAAGCATTAAAAAACAACTTTTCGATTTGATCCTCCTTTCTGGTTTATTATACTTCTGCACATCCTGAAGACTCAAATTAGTGTCTGAGGTCTGCAATGGTGATGAAGTACATTTCTGTATTATCTAGAAATATTTGTGTATCTTCCTAAGAATATCTGGATTGCATTGAATTTCCTCTCAGGGAGATGGGTGAAAATAACTTTTTGCAAAACATGGCTGCATCATCCCTAAGCACCATTACAACATGCTTAATGGGCTGTAATAGTATTTTTATTATCTTATAACTTTGGCTCCCTTAACGTGTTTGAAGGTCTTTAAAATGCACCTTTGAGCATTGTTCCATGTGCTTTGTGTCCCCTGAATAAATATTATACCCCTGTTGACTTTTTAATTTTGAAATTTGATAACAGTAATGAAAGAGAAATCCCTGACCATTTTATATGTTTGCCACTTCATTTCACATAGCTTCTTTCAGTTTCCAGGGATATATTTAGCAGATATTTGTCTGTTAGGAGTGGGCGTTATTTGGTTGTTAGGGGGGAAAAAAAAGAAAAGAAAATCCCACCACTGCTTTATTGATCTTTAACGGTACATGAGGCAAGCTGGAAGCGTTTGAGATGTTGAAACTGACCGATGTAGACACTATATCAAACACAAATGAGAGAAGGGGCCTCTTGGACTGGCAAGGTGTGCATGTGGAACGTGTCATGTGGAGATGGAATTGGGCTGGAAGGAATGAGCTCTCACGGAGAGAAACATTGGAAGTGGTGTTTTGGTTAAAGCATGAACATTGTGAAAACTATCACGCATTGCCCCCATCTCGAGTGGTGATAGGCTTATATGAACGACTTCACTTGGGTCCCTACGCAGGTGAATTACTTGGCCCAACTGGGCTCTACAAATGCCAAGGTACTGTGCTTAACTATCAGTCAGTCTGACATATTTTGTTGGGAAAAGTTTAAATCACACTATACATAAGTAATATTATTTCTTGAGAATTTACAGCGAGCCAAAATAGTGCTCAGTGCTTTAAGAGCTTTATATCATTTAACCTTAACGATAATTTTACTAGGTTAATATTAGTGTCATTATTATCTTCATTTTGTAAATGGTGGGGTTGAGAATTACAGGGATTACATAATTTACACACAGTCTGACACTGTGGTAGAATGATGGAAAATTATATATGGTTTAAAATCTTTCTACAGTCAGGGAAACTGGGTGGCTTAGTCGGTTAAGCTTCTGACTTCAGCTCAAGTCATGATCTCGTGGTTCGTGAGTTTGAGCCCTACATCGGGCTCTGTGCTGACAGCTCAGAACCTGGAGCCTGTTTTGGATTCTATGTCTCCCTCTGTCTCTGCTCATGCTCTGTCTCTCAAAAATAAATAAATGTTAAAAAGTTTTAAAAATTGTGCACAGTCATGCTTTATTCATAGTATTCTAAATCTAGAAAACCTTTAAAAATTATCCGGTCTCCACCCCCCAAACCAATGTTTCAGATTAGGAGGACTCTGAAGCCCTGAGAGTTTCTGAGTTTTCCTTCAAACTTCCCTGATCAAGTTCTTTTACTTTAACAACCTCCTGGGAGGGGTTTTGCTTTGCCTGAATTTTATATTAATATTAATTTATTACAAGTACTTGGATTCAGACAGGTTGTGAATGGAGTGTGCTAATTTGATAATTTAGAGCTTCTTCATCTGTTGAGTTGGGATGAGTGACAGTGGCTCAGGTGTTGAGTTGGGGTGATCTGTTCAGACTGTATTTATGGTGGAGGTCCCACGCAATTGATGACTAAATGGAAAGAGGATGTGACTGCTGGTTGCTAGTTAGTTTTTAAAAGCCAACAACAACAAAACAAAATAAAATACTTCAACAGGGGATCAGACTATGTATCTATCGATCGACCAATCTACAAAATATGAAAATCACCACTAGACAGGTAAAATGAGATACTGTCTGTATCTGACCACTGTGATACGTAATTTTTAGGCTGCTGATGTGATATATGTTTTTTTTCCATTTACTGACTGTTGCTGCTAGCAACTACTTGTTTTTTTTACACTGATGAAATGTGATTAGTGAAAGCAAGGAGGAATTATGTGATATGATTTGTGTGGACTCTACACCACCATTAGAGATAAGTCTTTTTAGTCTCTGTGGTTAATTTTAATGTTTTTGAAACTTATGTGTGGAAACCCACTTGGGGAAAACGTTAAAAGATTCTCATTTTAAAATTCTGGGATGGGTCCAGGAGTGTTTATTTGCTCCCCCTACCCCACTCCAGGATATTGTGATGTAGGTGGTTCATAACCAAACTTTGACAAATGCTGAATTGTAGGGAGGACTGTGCTTCTGATCTTTCGAAGATAAAGATTCTTTTAAACCTACTTCATGTAGAAAAGAAATGTTTAGCTTATTAGTCCCTAGGTAATCTCTATTTTTTGCCAGATATAAAATTGGAGCCTTACGACTGAATTTGTCTTTAGAGAGCCTAAATTTAGGAATACCTAGAAACCTAAGAAAACAAAATGTTCTGATGACTTCTTTGATGCAGTATGAGATTTTCTTTTTAACGTAGACAGTTTTTGTTGGCTGCGATTCTTTTTATCCAGTCTTGTAACATTGGACTGAGACATGGAGGCGATTAACATTTTTTGTTCCCCCAGGATCAAAGAATGCTGGAAATGGTTAGAGAAAACGATCTGGGTTTTCAATCTTACTTCTACCTTTTCCTTCTTTGTGTTTCTTCCCCTTACTTCTCAAGTGTTTTGGAGTTATGTTTTAAAGATACACATGTAGTATTCTTAATGTTTGTTTATACTTAAATATCAAAATGCCCCTTTCTGCGTAATGGCTATAGATGAATGATATCCAGTCAATTCCCTGTTGGCCATCCTTTTGGCCATCGCTGGGTCTGGTGTTTTCTGTCAGGGCCACACCAAACATGGCAGTGGAGGCAGACGCCCCTGGTTTAGCCTTCCCCGTAGTCCCCACACCCACCTGGGTGCACTGGTAAAATGAGGTCTTTGCTTTCCACGCAAAGCCTCTTTCTCTTGGCTCTTTTCCAAGGCCCTCAAAGCGAGCACTTTCGCCAGAGTGGCAGAGAAAGTCCCCTTAGATTGAGAAGCAAGAGGTAAACTTAAATATGCCGGCAGGCTCCAAGCCAAGTAAAGTGCTAAGCATGACAATTAATTGGATAACTACCAAAATACCTCTTACTGTAACTGTAATTCAGAATATCCCTGGCTGAAGTTAGAAAATGATATTAATTAATTTGAATGTTTCTAGGGTACTCACCAAATATGTGCACTGCTTGTTAGATTTTGGCATTGCAGGCAAGAAGAGTGGCTGATATGCAGTGAAGTTCTAGCTTGGGCCGGGGGGTTTAATCCTTACAACAAGCAAGGAGTTTGGTAGCTGTGTCTTCACCTCCTAGGTTGGGAAAGTGAATGTCATATGACCTGTTTATATCCCGAGCCTAGGGATTTCTCATTGCTTCAACTACCTCTGAGTGAGTCAGAGGGATGGTGTCACTGATAGAGCTCGGACTTCTATCTTGAAGTGTTTGTATTCCAGTGAAGAGAGGGAAGCCATGGGCACAAATCATGGAATTTATACATTTTTATTAAGGGACAAGGGAGCAATATAGATTAATGCTGTGGGGATTTTGAGGAATCAGATCATATGCTCGGCTGGGACCATCGCGAAAAATGTTGTTGTGGAAATACGAGTTCAAATGAGTTTGAAGGACAGGAAGGGTCTTGACCAGTCATCAGAAATGGAAAGGCCATTCCAGGTGGGGAATATAGTTCAGCCAGGCAGAGACAGGATCAAGGCTAAAGAATAGGGCCTGTGACTGGGAGATCATAAGGGACCCCGGGAGAACCATGAATGCCAGGCTCACAGGTTGGAGCATTATGTGGTTACAGTGGGGACATTTTGATGTTGTTGAACACGTGTCAGTCACGAGGAATATCAAGAGTATCCACGAGGACGTGTGTGCTAGGTGGAACTGAGAGAAGGCTGGAGGGTTAGTGAAGCTAATTTGGAAATGATTGCAGTAATCCAGGCTTGAGGTGGAAAAAGTGTGAGTTTGGGTGGGAACAGAGACAAAAAGAGATGGATTTGCAGGATGAGTGACAGAGTTTAGTGGCTGGCTAGAACCACAAAGACGGGCCACGTGTAGCAGAGACACTACTAGCAGAAGTGATATCAGAATGCTTCTCTTGCTTATCTGCCAAGTTTAAGAAGCTTGTCAATGGAATTGAAGCCTAGAGAAGAGTGAAAAAGCTTTGGCTGGAAATCATAATTAGAGCCATCATGCTGTATTTATGGGTGTTTACATGATCTTGTTAAGGAACTCCTGGAGGAACTTACCTGAAAGCACTGACCCATTTGGTGTGAGTCATGAGAGGCCATCACTATCCTAGCTGATGAGGGTCATCTGATCACTTTGCTAAATAAAAGTGGACGATGTGCACTCATGTCAAGGACTTGCAAGAAAAGCAAATACGCTTTAATGCAATGCCGTATAAAATTAACTTGGAAATTCGGTTGCCCTTCTACTGAATCAAAATAATACACCAAGGATTGTTTTTTTTTTAAAGTGAAGAAGGAAGTACACAGATTGTTTCCTATGCACCTTTTGAATATTTCATTTGGAATCTAGTCAAATTGGGTTAAATACCAATTTGTTTTGGTTTCAGGGATTTTATTGTTTTGAGTTCCTCAGTAATAAATGATATTTAGAGAAATGTGAAACTGCCTGTCCATCATTAAAACATTTAAAAATGTTTGAAATCATGTTTAAAGTACGTAATTAAGGAGTGGTGCTGCCTTTTAATATCGTAATATTAAATACTGACTCTAATTCCATATGTTTTAATATAGTATGATTCGATTTGAATTTACTTTGATAAATGTTGTTTCACGTGCATGTTCTTCCTGGTATTTTAGGCCCAACGTTATTTTCCTAGCTGAATTTTCATCAGTTGTTTAGTATTTTACTGCTTATTTTAGTGTTTTCATATTAAAGAGATATTTGTAGATTGTTCATGTGTTGTAATTATGTTTTTACATAACCCCTTTTTGGAGGCTTTGTGTAAATTTCCTTTTGATTTATTGTAGGGTATAAACAACTCAAAACAGTTTCTATTGTTTGGTTAAAAAAAAACCACTAATCATGTCATATTTCTGCATCATATCCTGATTTATCCTTCGATTTTAACTTTAGAAGTGGCTTCCTCTTTGTTTTCCTGATCTCAAGGCAGAATTCAGAGCACTCAGAACAATGTGTGAGACAGGAGAACATTTTCCATGGAAAAAAAAAAGTTCAGTTTTCATCGTTTCTCACATCTGTTCTATTTTTTTTTAAATGAAGTGCCAAAAACGTAAATAATAATGATAGGAATGATTTCTTTATTTAGAAAATCAACTGTCAATTAACTGATGAATATTCTTTTTAATCAGTGTTAATTGACAAACTTCCTGCACTTGTAAACTCAGTGCTTACATAATGGGTTCAGTTTGACTATTCTTGATTTCCCTTTTATATTTTGGTAGTCCTGTTGGGTATACTTCTGTAGTAGTCCCTGAATTCCCTCATCTGGAGCTAGATGGAGCTATGAGATCTTCTGTAAATGTACAGCAGCAGGCCAGAGGCTCTTCTTCAAGTCTACTTGTGACAGTCGGTGCCCAGTGCCCACTTTTAAAACCTTCTTGTGCCTCTACTCTTAAAGAAGCGTGGATGAGAAAGGGTGGCCATTTAGAACACCATCATTAAAATGGACAGTAAGCCCACAGTTCTCTGTCATTTATTACTGAGCAACTAAATGCATAAAAACTCCCAAGACCCGATCTAAAAGAAAAACACACATACGAGCTACGGACATACCTACCTTCAACAGTCAAAGAGCCAGATTAAATGTTTTGCCATTAAAAATACACTTGTTTGTTTTCAGCGTATAATTCTCTGAAAAAGTCATCAGCCATTGAAAATGATGGACAGAAGATACGGCAATGGTCTCAGGACCCCTCTGCCAAATTTTATACACATGCATGTGTAGATAGATGGAATTATGGATATAATGTGCACTACATATGTACACGTCATTATATAAGAATGTGGCCAATATTTCACAACTAAGGATTATATGTTTTGCCTAAAAGGTTTTGATTAGAATTTAGAGATGTGTTCTTTCAGAATTTTTCTGTGCTTAGGGTGGTTTAAAAGCCTCATCAGTGAACCTTGTCCATGCCTACCAAACACTTTGGAGAAGAAAAACAAAAGCGATTTTTGTGCGTGCGTGTGGTGGTTTTGTTTTCCAGCTCTCTGTTGGGCCAGCTGGGCAGTGTCTGAACTTGTTATGCACTGTGTTTAAGTCCTGAGAAATATGCCCAGACTACTGTCTTGCTGCTTGCTATCTGTTAGGACAGAAGTTGTTAAAGGTCATCTGCTTACTTTGAGAAACTAATTGTAATAAATTCTTTTGCATGATTGTCTAATTAGATTAGCTGTAGCTCTGTGTTATTCAGAGTTTTGGGTAATTGTGTGGATGATTCTCATTTACTTAATTTGGCAAATACTGCTGAAATCAAATACCTGTTTGAACTCTGCGCTTTGTTTTGTTGTGAAAGTCACTTGGAGACTTTTACCTAAGTCTCCTGCTGGGGATTGCCTCTCCTTAAATTTTATTCTCCTTCTGTCTTCTGTCCTTATTTGCTTTTCAAATCTAGGGGAGTAACCATTATTTGAAACAGCTTTTAAAGGCTGGAAAGGTAGAGACGTGGTTCTTGGTTTGGCTTGAATAGACACTTCACTCTTCAGGGTATTTTATCAAGCTATTAGATGAATAGCAAAAAGGTATAACAATGATAATTATAAAATAGTAATAAAAATTACTTAGTAGATTATCTTATATCTGAAAGTCCTGAGCAGCTGAGACATGTATAAAAAGGGTTGCAGAAAACCTATCCTTTTCATGTAGGATCTTACTCAAGACTTACTTGTTTGTTCTTTACACACAGGTTGTCTGGGCTTCATTATCAGCTTTTCCCTAGGGGAGGCTTAAAGGCCATTCGGTGCTCATAGCACTGGTATATGGTACATAGATAAGGCGTAGTCCCGTTTTAACAAATGAGACTATAGCCTGGGGGTGGGGGGTAGTGATCCCTCGGTCTGAGATCATTCAGCTTAGTTAAGTGGAGGAGTTCTATTCTGTTGTCTGATTCTAGTATCTGTGCTTTCCCCAACCATTCATTATTCATTTGTCCACCAGACACCACACCCCCCCCCCATCCACAGCTCTTTCTTAAGTACGTGTTTTGTTCCAGGCGCTCTTTCAGTGGCTGAACGTTTAATGGGGCAAATGACACTGATGAGCTCCGCCTGTGAAGGGAGACAGATCGTAAGCAAGTTAGAAACACAAAACACGATAAAATTGTGGCAATAAAGGACAAAGGCAGGGTGATGTGGGAGAGAATGGCTAGAAATATTGGGTAGGTTGATCACAGACTCTCTCCTCCGAAGTCACACCTGAGTCCACATTATGTTTCTAGAGTCAAATAGGAGAAAGAAAAGATGGTGGGCAGCTGACAGTGGCATGCTGGGAAGAGGCCTGCTAATAGCAAAGGAATAAAATGAAATAAAGCTAAGAGCATAGCAGTTCTTGTTATAGAGACAATAAGTAGCTGCTTCTACCACAAATACCTCTCAAAATATCCCTGTATTACAGACTCATTGATGCTCATGATGATTGAAATGAGTTATACAGAAAAAGATGAAATATGTACATTCTGTTTCAGGAATTAAACCCTTGTGAAGAATTCTAGAAAAAAAATCATAAATTTAGGAGAAAATTTTGGTGATCAAAAAGGATAAAGAACTATTAGTAGAAAGTTTGCTCCAAGAGAATACTATAATACTCAAGATGGCAGAGAAGGGAGACCTGGTCACAACATTTGTATTTCCCAGGTTTCTTTTTTTTTTTTTTTTTAATGTTTGTTTATTTTCGAGAGAGAGAAAGCAGGAGTGGGGGAGGGGCGGAAAGAGAGGGGGACAGAGGATCTGAAGCAGGCTCTTTTGCTGATAGCAGAGAGCCCGATGTGGGGCTCAAACTCACAAACCTTGAGATCATGGCCTGAGCTGAAGTTGGATGCTTAACTGACGGAGCCACCAGGCGCCCATATTTCCCAGTGTTTAAGGGCATGCCATTCATACATGGATGTAGGGAGTGGGGTCAGATTTTTTGTTGTTATTAAATTAGAGTATAATTAATATGTAAGAAAAGACACAGATTTTATATAAACAGTTCAATGAGTTTTTACCATATTTAATTCCTTGTTTAACTGCCATTCAAATAAAGCATTAGAACTTTTCTGTCATTCCATTAAGTTGCTGTGTGCCTCCTTCCAGTCAGTTTTCCTCATTCCCAGAGACAACCACTGTTCTGATTGTTACCACCCTAGCTTGGGTCTAGAACATCCTATCAATGAGGCCATAGTTTGTATTCCTCAGAGCTTGGCTCTGTCATTCCATACAACATTTGTGAAATTCATCCATTTAATTTCGTGTATCAGTGCTTTGTTCCTTTTTATTACAGAATAATATTCCATTGTATGGATATACTACTATTTCTTCATTTTCCTCCTTAGCTATTCTAGTAGGTGTAACGTGATGGCTTGTGTTTTTAATTTACATTTCCCTTATGGTTAATGATACTTGATCTTTTTTATGATGTTAAATTTAATTAATGTATGTTTTTAACATTTTTACTGAGATAAAACTTATATCCCATAAAGTTCACCCTATTAAAGTGTATAATTAAGTGGTTTTCAATATATTTGCAGAGTTGTGCAACATCCCCCAAATCTAATTTTAGAATATTTTCATCACCTCAAAAGAATTTTTGTACCTACAAGAAATCACTCCCCATTCCCAGTCTATATATTTTAAAATGTGTTTTATAATTTTATACTTCATCACAGTTCTAGTAATTGGCTCTGTTGGTTTTATGTCTGTCCACATGCAGTGTGGGGGAAGGGCACATTTCCTCCTAGTTTCATCTTTTCAGATTCTTTTGCAGTGGTCTTGTGAAAATCTTCACGTGGAGTGCTCTCAAACTTAAATGCATTCAAATCACCTAAGGATCCTGTAAGGATGCAGATTCTTTCTAGGTAGCTCTGGAGTAGGGTTTAGATTCTGCATTTCTGACAAATTCTCACAGACGCCCATGCTCTCGGTCCATGGGGCCACTTTGAGCTGCATGGTGAGAGATTTGGGTTGGTAGATCTTAAAAGAGAAACAGTGTGAGAGAGACGGTATTTGTGTTGTAACATTTTTATCTGATAATTTACACACAGATGATGATTTTATTCTCAGGGCAGTTCTTAATCTATTTTGAATTTTAAAAAGTTTATCCTTTCTTTTTGTGTATAAAACAGGGAATGGACTTTCATAATTTTAAAGGCAGGATTAAGAAGAAGGCCCTAAAAATCCTTCAGCATGTCATTAGTTTGTTGATAGGCCACAAAGGACCCTGCTGAAGAATGGATGAAAAACAAGTGCATGGGAGAATCCTTTAGGGGGCCCATGGGGACTAGTTGACTAAGAGTAGGATTTCTTCAAAGACCTTTCAGGGCCTTTCTTCAGTTTCTGGAAGCACTCCTCCACTCTTTCCTAGAGCTTTCTGAGGACCTGGGGTGAAGAGGGAATTGTACTCAGGGTTGGAGCCAGTTGAGAGCTATTGGCCTGAGCCTCTGAAACAGCCATATCCACCCTGACTCAATCGGCAAGTTGAATGGTGAACAAAAGGACAATACAGTAATGGTACTTGCCTCAGAAGCACCAAGTCTGGCTTACATATTTTGTCTCACAAAGTAATAACCCAGACGTTCATGTGCGTGGTCAAAGTTATATATCGGTACCTCTAGTTTAAATGCATATTTCTTAGGGTGCCTGGGTGGCTCAGTTGATTAAGCCTCCAGCTCTTGGTTTCAGCTCAGGTCATGATCTCACGGTTCGTGGGATCGAGCCCTGCATCGGACTCTGTGCTAACAGCACAGAGCCTTTTGGGATTGTGTCTCTTCCTCTCTCTCTGCCCTTCTCCTGCTCAGTTCTCTCTGTCTCTCTTAAACTGAATAAATAAACATTTAAAAAATGCAAATATTTCTTAAAGTTGGCTATAAAGCATACTTTGTGAAGCAAATCTAATTTTTCTAGTTATCTTCATCGTATAATTGGAGGTATGTTTGTATAGACTAAACACTTGTTGTATAGACTTGTTGTATGTTTGTATAGACTAAACACTTGTTGGATTGGGCCAAAGGATTTTGGTTTTCTATGAAAAAGTATGGAAGTGGTAATTACCTCATGCTCCTTTTGGCCTTGGCAGACATGTAGACCTAACATAAAACACAAGAGAGAGTATACATCGTTATTTCTTTTTTGTTCTCAGTTCTTTCCGCAAGCTTTAGCTCTGCCTTTATTCTGAGAGCTGTTCTGTCACATTCACGTGGATCCCTCCTTCCAGACCGGGGGATCTCCAGACACTCAGAATCTTGCTTCCTTGGAATGGTTTTCCACCATGTTCAATTCTTATTAAATTTTAAATTGTGTTAAAGTATTAAATTTTACCAGTAGGGGCCACTGCCTTACATTGTCTGAGGTCTTGACTGAAAAGCCCTTAATTTGAAGTTAGACGTTATGTAAATGAACATCCTCCACTATAGAAATTTGTGTAATGAGCTTATTTAAAGTAAACTTCATCATTCTGTCAGTTTACCAAATAATGTCGCCAAAGATGGCACTATTTTATAAGGACTCCATATACAATGAATTTCTGAAAAGTAATTGTTTCAAGTGGTGATGGGGAGCAGATTAAGATATATTTAGTAATGATAATAATTGCAGTAAAGCCACAGATATGAAAACTCTGTGTTTTTACTCAAGTCTAGCCAAATAGCATGTTTCAGTTTGGAAACATCATTTAGGTGCCCTACATTGTTGTTTTGTTCATTTCAGAGAGTATAATTCTGGCTACATCAATTTAACTATGGCTGTGTGTTCTTAGAACTGAGTAACTTCCTCAGACTGAACATATTAAATTAGTTTCAATTTCCTGCCAAAATTTATAGACAGGTTGTAAATGAAAAAGCTGCCTCTGCTCTTCATTATCACTATGTATTATAGTTTTTTAAATAAAAATGTTATTTACTTGCACCTACTGTCAGATATTAAACTACAGAGGCATCCATCAACAGTTCTGTTGGAACTGTAAAGAAAAAAGTCATGTAACAGCACACCTGGCTTTAGTGTTAGAGCTCAGAGTTAGTGTTGCAAGGTGACTTTGATATGTCAGAAAAGCTAATTATGTCCCATCAAAGGACTGAAGAAATTGCCTTTTTTAATGAAAAGTATTTTATAGGAGGTGACAGTGATCTTAGGCAAAGCAGTAAAACTAGGTGTATAATTATATAAATTCTTTAAATTCTTATTAGACTTAGCTAATTGACATGTTACTGTCCAATGTAGAAAAAAATGGTTAAACATAAAAAACAGAACAGTGGTTTTGGACTGTACTGATACAGTAATCTAAAATTGAGTCTGTCTCCATTCTTCCAAGTCTAGTCTTAATTCTTTCCTGACACCTATTTATAGTTAGGCATGTTTTTACTTGAAATAAGACTGTAGTGGATTTTTATTAGAATAAACTATTAGTCAACAAAATAAAAAGGCAGCCTATGGAATGGGAAAAAATATTTGCACGTCACCTATCTAATAAGGGCTAGATATCCAAAATGTATAAAGGACAACTGAATCTCATAAATACATACATACATACATACATACATACATACATACATACAGCAAGCCTGATTAAAAATTGGCAAAGGACCTGAGTAGATGTTTTTCTAAGGAACACCTACAAATGTCCAACAGGTATATGAAAAGATGCCTGGGGCGCCTGACTGGCATAGCCAGTGGAGGCTGTGCAACTCTTGATCTTGGGGTTGTGGGTTCGAGCCCCACATTGCATGTAGAGATTACTTTAAAAAAAAACTTTAAAAACAAAAAACTAATCATCAGGGCCATACAAATTAAAAGCACGATTATATATGCTTTCACATCTGTTAGAGTGGCTATCTATCATCAAAAAGAGAAAAGAGAACACTTGTGCACTGGTGGTGAGAATGTAAAGTGGTCCAGCCATTATGGAAAACAGTATGGAGGTTCCTCAAAGAATCAAAAACAGAACTGTCATATCATCTGCTGATCCTTCTTCTGGGTATATAGCCAAAAGAAATTAAATCTGTATCTAGAAGAGATATCTGTACTCCCATGTTCCTTCTGTATTATTCATAATAGTCAAGATAGGGCACCAACCTAAGTGTCCACTGACAGACTAAATAAAGAAAATGTGCATGTGTGTATATATGAATATCTATACATATTTATATATGTATAGGTATGTCTGTGTTTCTGTGTCATACACAATGGAATATTGTTCATCCATTAAAAGAGCTATAAATCCCTCATTTGCAACAACATGGATGAACCTGGAGAATAGTACATGAAATAAGCCAAACATAGAAATACTCTGTGACCTCATATGTGAAAACTAAAAGTTGAATTCATAGAAACATGGAATAGAATGGTGGTCGCTGGGTTCCCTAGGGTGAATGAAATAGGGAGATGTTGGTCAACGTATACAAAGTTTCAGTTGTAAGATGAATAAGTTTTGAGGATCTAATGTATGTCTTGGTGATTATATTAAATAATACTATACGGTATACTGGAAATTTGCTGAGAGTAGGACTTAAATATTCTAATCACTGCTACCCCCCAAAGGTAACTGTGGGAGGTGAGATGATGGGTGTGCTAATTAGCTTGGATCTGGTCATCATTTCACAGTGTATAGATACATCAAATCATCACATGGTATGCCTTAAATATATATAATTTTTAATTGTCAATTATATCTCAATAAAACTAGAATAAAAAGGAATAAGCTATCAGTAACATATATATGCTCCTGAAAATAAAAAATACAATGTTCCTAGCTCAAGGGTAATAACTCTGATAGGCATATGGTACTATTTTATGTGTTTCTTATACATACATACATACATATAAATTTAATTTTTATTTCTTTAGAACCATATCAAGGGTGAATGTGAAGTGAGTCCTGCTGTTTTGTATACAAGGATTAAGAGCAGAACTTTTTATTGTTAGCTTTGACAGAACGTATGTGATTATTAGTGATGTCTTTTTTTAGAAAATTGTAAATTATAGGAATGCTGCGCAGGAGGAAAGAAATGAAGCATACAGTAGTTATTTAGGTTTACAAGATTGACAATGATTTTTTTTCTTCATAGAAGGTTCAGTACTTAAAACAGAAAGCTGTAATTGTTGGTTGCTTTAGATGCCCTTAGCTATTTGGGATGTGGAAAGATGTATGCTATAAATGTTTTACTCCCGTAATTGTCATGACTTCAGAATGGTTCAATTATAGCTGTTTTGTAGGAAAGGTGCATGAAGAAATTATTTCTGGTGGCATTCCATAATGATGGCCATCCGGTTTTTAAAAAATTGTAAGTGTGAAGAAAATGAACCTGTTTTTGTTACTGGAAGCCAGCATGGTTCCCAATGTTCCCTATTTCTGCATCTCAGACAGTAGTCATAGCAGGAACTGTGACAGAGCAAGCAACCAAGAGTAGTTGTTTCAGTGCTTGGGTTAGGAGAATTTCTTGAGGAATGCTTAAGCTACTTGGATTTATGATTCCGAAATCATAAAGTGAGACTTGAAGGTATTAACTAGCCAGGTCATGGAGTGCCTGTATTTGAGTACAGGTAATCAGGGTATGGTATTTGCTCATTCTAACTCATGTTTTGTGACAGAGACTGTATCACCGGTCTCTCTGAGTATCTTATAATGCCATGGTCCTCTCTGAGGCTGCTCAGCTTCTGTGACGGTGTGACACTCATGAAGGAAACCAATGTCAAAATGGATAATTTATAGGAATCTAGGCCAGAGCATTTTCTTGAGAATCAGATGTGTTTTTTTAAATGTTTATTTTTGAGAGAGAGAGGGAGGGAGGGGGAGGCGGAGGGGTAGAGAGGAGACAGAGGATCCAAAGCGGGCTCTGCAGAGCTGACAGCAAGGAGCCCAATGCGGGGCTGGAACTCACGAACCTGTGAGATTGTGACCTGAGCTGAAGTTGGATGCTTAACCAACTGGGCCACCCAGGTGCCCTTTGACAATCAAATGTCGTAAGGGTTTGTGAAGGTAGTGCGAAATGTTGAAATAACTCTTGATTGCTCCCATTGCGTGTACTTTGTAAAGCTCGTGAAGATGGTCTCTTATCAGCATTAAAAGACTGGGGAATTGAATATTTGGTTGGAGGTGATTTGGCTTGTATAGTTGTGCTAATCAATTTTTGCACTTAAAGCTCATAGCTTGAGTTTGAAATTAGGTTTGCAGATCCTGGGTATCCCTGGGCTTATTGTTTTCGCCAGTACTGCATTGCCTGGCCAACAAAAGCCAGGTGCCAGACTCCAGTCAGATTTAAATGGACTCTAACTGATGATTAGAATTTCAGTGGGAAAGAAAAGTAAGGTTCTTTCCACTTTGCTTTATTAGCTGTGAAATAGCTAAGCATCCTTTTATATTGATCAGACATAATGTGACTGTTCTAAAGAATTTATTTCTTTGATGTTCCTGAATTGTGCTTTTCAAAAGGAATAGTTGAGGTCCATGATTTTCTTTTCTAGACTGCCAACTTCTGGTATGTAGAGATTGCTCTATAAAATGCCCACCCCCGGCTGTGAAGGATTCTTCTCACTGTTTTCAAAGGGGGTTGTCAAAGCCCAAGAAGAAAAAAGGTTTGCTGTTGGTGTTCTCTGAGAAAGCTTAGGAGAGTGGTTTGTGCCTTAACATCCCTTAGCTGTCCACCCTGTTGGAGTTAGCTGTCCTCCGTCTCTGTCTTTGGCCAGTTGCCTGCAAGTTCCATATACATAGCAGGTTGGAATATAGCGCAGTATGCAGAAGCCTTGTTATCTCCCAGAGAGGTATAGCTGATATGGCATTGCATACAAATGACTTTCTCATGGACAGGATATCTGGTCTAACTACTTAAAAATATTGCATAAGCCTATAGGGAGCACTAGCTAACTAATGCAATAATTATTTAGGAGTAGAGCCAACATCCTGCAATGATATTAGAACAAACGTGTTGCATTTTCTGTTTATGTATGTCTGTTGGCATCTTGAATTAATATTTTATCACATTTCATTAAGAAAAAAAAAAGCCGGAGAAGCCTTGGAAGCAAGAGCATTGGAATTGCCTGTTATGTAAAGTTAGGAAATTTCTATGAAACTTCTTCTATCTTGACAAAATAATTTCTCAACACTGAAAACAATTCATGTTTAACCTCATTGTTAAGCAAAGTCAAGTGTTTTCTTGAGGTCTGTGCTCTAGAAAAGCATGACCGAATTAGATGCTATCTTTAGCTACTTAGTTTTTTTTCTTTTTTTTTTTAATGTGTGTAAAATGCCATTCTCGAAAGTATGGTTAAGTTGTTATTGTTATTGTTATTATTATTATTATTATTATTTGGCTAAATACACAGTGGATTGACAAAACTCAGTATCTTGTCAAGGTAAACCTTAATTGATGGCTATTTCTTCAGCTGGATGCTGGCCTTTTTTTTTTTATGTATAGCTTTGATTATACATTGGCAATACATTAACCTAATATTTGAAATCTTGCTTAAATTTTTGAAAACAATGAGGAAATTTTAAGTTTTTTTTTCCCTTGCTTTTAGTCATGAATGACTCAACATTGTCATTTTCAGTGGCTGGGGGAATTAGTTGTTTTAAGTTCTATATATCAGTCTGAAAAAAAGAACTCTTGGATTTGTTGGATGGTTTCCAACAGTGACATGCTGATCTTAATGGTGACCAGGCTTCTTTCAAAGGCAAATTGCTGGTGGAAGGATTCCAGGCTAAGCTAAAGAAAGAAGATCTGGGGCTCTGTACACATTTTTATATGGCCTTGTCTTGGGTAGTGGTAAAGGAGGAATGGATTGTTCACAGAAAGAATTGACGATCAAAAATCAAAAGTCTGAATGGGCAGTCATCAGTCATGGTCTAGGCATCTGTCTTCCTCTTCCTGAGTGATAAAGGGGTGTTTTTGTTCTGGCCCTGAATCTTGGGTGTTCTGGGAGAGGCAAAACTAGACCTAGGTACCAAGAATTGGTGTTATGCTATGATCATCATTCTTGAGAGGGTCTGGTAGCTAGCTGATAGCCTTGACCAAAGCATCTGTGAGACCCATTCTGGGATCAGGTAGCAAAAACCCCTTCTTAGATGTACTTGGGTGTATTGCATGCTTCCTTTTTTCTTTAGCAAGGCGTAGAGCGAAGTCTCAGCTGCATTGAAGCATGAAGCTGTGAACTAACATACACTGCCTTTGGAATACAATCTGAGGTTGATTTTAATTTCAAAACTTTGCATATCAAGGAAAGCAATTTTGTAAATTCCCGGTCTTTTAACATTTTTTATTTATTTTTGAGACAGAGAGAGACAGAGCATGAACGGGGGAGGGGCAGAGAGAGAGGGAGACACAGAATCCAAAGCAGGTTCCAGGCTCTGAGCCATCAGCCCAGAGCCCGACGCAGGGCTCGAACTTACGTACCGCGAGATCGTGACCTGAGCTGAAGTCAGACGCTTAACCAACTGAGCCACCCAGGCGCCCCAATTCCCTGTCTTTTAAAATCTGTACCATCCTCTCTTTCCTAGAAGTAGGGATCCAGTGAAAAATTTTTGTTACCTGCCAATACTTCAGTCCCATTGTACACATGGTTATTATCGTTAAATTTAGTGCTAAATTGCCCTAAATATTTTTCTCGATTACATGTTGCATGAGGTCAACAATCAGATAATCCTTTTATAATCCTTCTGACATTTAGCATAAAATTGGGCAATCTAGAAATGTCAATAGACTGCTTTACCACTGGGTTGATTTATTTTTTGGCAAGTGGCTGATTATAGAAGCTTTATCTGTAGATTGTCTCTTTTATTTACCTCTCTTCTTCATTCCTCACAAAGGATTGCTGAATGTATTGGTAGTTAAGACTCCTTGACAAAACATCTGCATGGAAAGCTGCAAGTTGATTCTTTGGGCTCCAAACTAGGAGACCTGCCACAGGAACCTTTCTGTGTTTTGACCTTAGTTTAAAACATTGCTACTAAAAGTGTAGTTTGTGGACAGCAAGGCATCACCTGTAAGCTTATTAGAAATGCAAAATTGTGGCCTTGTGCCCAGTCACTGGCTTAGAAGACAGTTTGAGGGAAGTCAGGTGACTATGAATCTCCAAAGATCAAAACTGCTACAACAGAACCAGAGTGAACCTTCTGTACTGTGACATACCATTCAGGATGAGTTTTCAAGTCCTGGTGGAGCTTTGGGCATTATACCTACCCCATTCTTTGTATGCCTTTACCGGGAACAGCAGACTAGACTTTTCTATGAACACAAACAGCTTCTGTTGCTTGTAAAGACACCTAGTAGTGCACATCTAGAAAGTCTTCCTTAACGTTTTCTAGTTTGTTTTGGATACTATGTAAATAGGAATTTATATGTTTTCTCAGTATCTCTGGCAATAGAGTAACAATAAGTGTCCAAATGGTTGTTGAATCACCTTTGTTGTCATCATTAACTATTTGTTATGTTGACATTGTGAACTAGTAGGGGAGTCTGGGCCTTGGCACCTACTGGAAACGGGGTTGAAATCTTGGATGTACTGCTTACTCTCAGACCTATGCAACTTCAAACTAGTAACTTCATCTCTTGAGCCTCCGTATCCTCCACTATAAAATGAAACTGTAAGACCAAGTGTTTACCATCTCTGCCCTTCATTTTGGTTAAAGACTTGACCAAGGAGGGATTTGAGAAATCCATATACCCGACACACACATGGATCCAAGAAATGGTAGAAATTATCACCATCATCACCATCTCTTTCTCTTATGGTAACTGTGTTGATATTCTATTTTCTAAAATACTGTTGCGATATAGATTGTTGTTCAGTATTTCATTTTTGGTTAGGAATGTGTCTTCTGTATTCAAATCCATGAACCACATTGGTAGGAATAAATACAAGGTAATAGTTAATTAAGTTTTCCATCTCTTCTAGGGCTAAAAGTGAGGTTGCTTAACCTTTTGAGATTTTTGCTAATAGACAAGGGCTGATGAGGTAAAAAATATGGCTTTTCCTATTTTCACAATAGATTATATCAATGATGTGTGCAAATTTGGAATGCAACTGTTACAATAAATGAAAGAGGCCTATCTTATTAAGGACAAATGAAGGGAAAGTTCTATAATTTGAATATTTTGTAAATAGAATTGTGGCTTTGTAACCATCACATTGTGTGTGTGTGTGTGTGTGTGTGTGTGTGTGTGTGTGTTTAATCCTCTGCATTTTGTTTCCAAAAAGAAATAATGAAACTGTCAATAGAATAGAAAATTTCCTTCTGGTAACAGCAAAATATTCTCTCTCAACATAAAGAAGTTGTGCTGGTGAGTGTGTAAATGTTTTCTTCAGGGAGAACTAATATGTATTGAACACCTTTTATTCTAGCCATGGTACACATTCGATTTCACCCTTATGAAAGCCCTTTGAGAGAAATTACGTTACTCGTATTTTAGAGATAAGCAACTAGTCTCAGTGTTCGGTAAACTGGAGCTTCATTCAAGATCTGTGCTTGTTCCACTCAGAGATGGACTGTGAAAAAGACTATAGAGATTGGGGACCGAGTTAACTGAACCTGATTATTAATTGTGGGGAGCATGGTCTAATGTGTTTCCAGTGTAGAGTTGATTACATGTGTGTCTCATTTTCAAGGTTGAATTGTGAAAACCTTAAAGATTCAGGGATGCCCGTTTTATATCTAAAATTGAAGCTGATGTCCTCTGTAGTTGCTCAAGAAATGTTTGTGGACTGAATGCTGAAGGAGAGCATCCCTGCTCCTCTGGACTGTGTGCCACCAGTAGGAAGAGCTTCTCAGCATGGCGGCCATCACCAGTGTCACTTTGCCCATGTTTCATTTTCTACGTGATGTTAATGCGCACTGGGACGTGTGCAAAGAAGAATTGAATTGCAAACTGAGTTGCCTGTAGTTTTCTCCAGTCCACGATTTTAAGGCTGAATAAATTCATCAACTTGTTTGAGAGCCTTCAGTTTTGTTTACAAAACCTTACAAAGCATTTGCCATCCTGAACCAGCTGTCGAAGATAAGGCTCCATCATCTCGGGAGCCTTGCCTGGGTGGGCTGGTCACATTTTTACACAGGGATGTGGGAAGACAAATCTTATCCTCGGGCTCTTCTGTAAACCAAAGTCACAAATTAGGTTGTATATTCTCAACCTGTTTTATGAGCTCCCGTCATAAATCATGACACTATAACATCAACATTTGACCCTCATTATGAGGCATCCTTGCTTTAGTACCAGTGCCTCCAGTGAAAATGAGAAACGCTCTGAGGTCTTACTTGGTGAATTCCTGGGTGTTGCCCGACAGTGCTTTCTCTCCCAACGTAAAGGGTCTTGGTGTTTTATGAATTTTTCTTCAGCGTGTGTATTTCTATCACACTTGACAGTTCTGATTAATGGTCCTTAGGCTGAATACTAGTTTTTAACAGAGGGAAATACTTGATATTATTAAGCAGGGCCTGGTTGGATATGCTTTGGGGATGCAGGACACAGAATTTAAAAATACTTGAGATTGGTGTCTGGGCAACATGTGAAATCATACAAATGAATATAATCAATAATCTCTCTTCAGTGCCAGGCAAGCCCTGTGACAACTGTTGGGTTCGTTTAGGGCTGGCTGGAACTACTGAAGAATAAAAATGTTTTCTGTGAGCTGAACGTGATCTAGAGATAAGGGCACTTGGGGATTCTCGTCCTTGGAGGGTACAGATAGTTGGTCTGTTTTACATCAGGGTGTCATACAAAGGCAATTTTTTTTTTTCTTTTTTAGGTGGGGCTCTAGCCTAATGACTGTGACTGCCTAACAGTCACTACTGTTGTCTGGCAGTTAGTTGAAGAATTTTCAAAGGCCTGCAGGGTATGTGCATTATACTGAGTATTTTATGCAGCAAGCCCATTGAGGCATTCTGGCATTCTTCTTAAAAAATCAGTTTTCTTTTTCATCCATTCAAAAACAGGTAAACTGGATCTCCTTTGGTTCCTTTGTTTTTGGTTTAGGGAAAGTTATCTGTTCAATTGAGATGAATAGTGATTGGATTATATTACTGTAATTCATTTATTAACTGAGCATTAGAATCCACAGTAGTGTGTTTCCATCTTAGAACCCACAAATTACCAATTAAACACAACCTTCTGTTCTAAAACAATGTGATTATTTTTATTTAAGCCTATTTTGGAAGCTGAGTCACTCGCTGCCTGCATATATCTTTGTTTAAAAAGCATTAGTGGAATATTATTGAGGCTGAAGCCATTATTTGTTTCTTTGTGATTTACAGGAGTAAATGCTAATAGCTTTTCCTTCAGACAAAGCCCGGCCACGTTTGGGATGTCCCTTCTGCATGTTGGCTAGTTATAGCAAGTTTTAAAAGCAAAACACTCAAGAAATCTTAGCACTTTAAAAATAAAATTAATTTATTTGAAATGTTAATAAGCTCTTTCAATGAAAAGAAGGCCAAACTATAGATGAGAATGTTGGTTTCTTTGACTTAACAATATTGATTGAGTACTGCTCTTTACTTGGCTCCATTTAATTTCCTTTGGGAGATTTCAGCAAATTTAAAATCACATCCCTGCTTTCAAGCAGAAGACGGTGTGACTGCAGACATAGCATGAACACACGTGAAAAGCTAAATAGCAGTAGAGGGCAACTCTTTACAAGAGTCATGAGACAAGGTAGTGTATGTTTCATTTCCAGAAGTTGACACAGGATTTGGATTTGTGTTTATGACAAAGAGCTCACTGTGGATTTGAATATCCAGACAAGTCTTTGGAGAGGTGGTGAAATTTGAGCTGATCTCAAGGATTATTCAGGAGATGAAGGTTCCAGCTTTCCGGCCGGGAGGGATGGTATGAGGAGGGCTTGGAGGTACATGGCATGGTCTCTAGAGAGTCAAGAAGCAGGAGAAGGGCGGAAGCAAAAGGGCAGAAACAAGATGTTAGACAGGAATGACCAATAATTTTGCAGGGAGGAAAGAAGTTTAGAAGCGTTGGAAATCCATGCTTTTCTGGACATCTATCTTGAAATATCCTCTAAACGTTGGTGGATGTGTAATGAAATTCACTCACCAACCATAAGGCCGAGGCTGAGGATGCCGGTCTTGAAGCCTTCCCAGGAGAGGGATTGAGTGGCAGTGCATAGCTGGAAGTGCAGTGGACCAAGGGGTCAGTAGGAGGAGAAGATACTCACGGAGCAGACAGCTCCCTGAGAAGAATATTGTGTCTCACAGGCAGAGGAAACGGCAGAGCTTGGAAGTTGGTATCAAGGGGACATGAATGTGTTAGAAGGTGTGGAGATGCCAAGATGACGAGGTCTGAGAAAAGTCCCTTAGTCATGACAGTAGAAACCTTTTGAGAATCCAGTAAAATAGTAAGAAGCAAGCAATTTGGTTGGCATAGGAAAGCATGGCTAGATGTTTTGTGAAATGTGACAGATGGTAGAATCTATAAGCTAAAGCTTTAAAGATGATATTCTGAATAGCTGGTGATGTCCCAGATAAGCAAGAGCAGAAGATGACTATGTGTGTAGATGAAAGGGTGAGATGAGTAAATATCACTGGGCTCCCAGCGGTCACTGCTTCATGAATGAGATGATCCAACATTTTAGGGAAACCCTGAGCCAGTCCTGCTTCTCTTTATTTTGCCGCCTAGCTACTCGAGATTCGTTCTCTAGACCCTTTAATTCTTCAGGACCATCCTAGGCCCGACCTGAACTCACCAAATCAGTTGTCTCACATCCCTTAATTACACCCATAGATGCTGGACTCCTTCCAAAGATCTTCTCTGCTCCTTCTTTATAATTTTGATTCATTTTACTTTATTAAGAATTAAAGACACAGAAGGCTTTATAGTGAATGCTGTGTGACGAATCAGGCAGTTTTCAGTCTTTCTTTTTTTTAACGTTTATTTTTGAGAGACAGAGACAGAGTGCAGGTGGGGAAGGGGCAAAAAGAGGGAGACACAGAATCCGAAGCAAGGTCCAGGCTCTGAGCTGTCAGCACAGAGCTCAACGTGGGCCTTGAATTCATGAACCGCGAGATCATGACCTGAGCTGGAGTCAGACGCTTAACCAACTGAGCCACCCAGGTGCCCCTCAGTCTTTCTACCAAAAGTAAAGGGGATGCTGATGTCAGCTAACTTCCTCAATGGGCACTGCCAACTACATAATTTGCAAAATGAAAATGCAAGCCCATTGTTCAAAACCTATTAAGAAAATGAGAAATTCAAGACAACAACAGAGCATTAAGCCTAGCAAAGTGTATGGTTCTTTGACTACATAAAGCACCTACCCATGAAGCTAGCTCAGTCTGTGTGACTGTTCAGGCCAGCAAGAGGGCAATAACTGTACTGTTGTCCGAAGAAAAGACGTGATGCAAAGTACGTTTGAACAAGAAAGTGAATAATGTTGACTAAAGTTCTTCTATGTTGTCAGTTTCCACCAGCCAGCCGATTTGGCTGGGCACACCTGTGATAGCCGTTCACAGCATCAAAATAGTCTTTTTTCCATCCGGTCCACCACTGACCCCACAAAATAGGCAGGGAGGGCGAAAAGAAAATTGAAGATGTTAGACGCTTTCAGGGTAATGCCTAACACATCTCTCTCTCTCTCTCTCTCCTCTCTCCCTCCCTCCCTCCCTCCCTCCCTCCCCCCCCCCCCGCCCCCCACTAATCTGTGTTTCTAATAGCTTCTAAACGGGCAGCATTCAAATCAGTTCCCTGGAAGTGCTGATTTTAAAACCATCTGAATTATGGTGACATCTTTTTTCTTCCTGTAGAGAAAAAGGTGTGAACTGTTGTTTTTCCAGAAGTTCAGTTTTACTGGTGGAATGTATTCTCTGGGGTTGTTTTATTGCAGCTAAATGCAGAATTAACTGCTGGCTTTGCCTTTCCCCCAGACTGGTGGGTAGCACTTACCACATTTCTAATCCCCGTGGCTCTCAGCCAGCGTCTCGGTGCCACATGAATGGTTCAGTGGCCTGAGTGTGTGTAGGGAGGTATGCTTTGGTTTGGCATTGTGTGCGAAGTAGGCATACTTACTGAATAAATAATGAAGTGCCATTTTCTTTTCTTCATCCACGTCTTTTCAGCAGACGAAGACAGAGCCCGGAGCTGCACGGCGGTATTGGGAACTCTTCTGCTTTGTGCTTACTTTTCACTTCGGCAGCACATATACTAAAATCGGAACAATACAGAGGCGATTAGCATGGCCCCTGTGTCTGGGAACTCTTCTGCTTTGCTAAAGTAGGAGAAATTAATTTTCACTTACCAGTCAAGTTTCATTTGCCTCCATATGCAGCGGTAGGGATGTCTCAGTTGATGAAATGCAAACTATTGGCCAAAATGTGTATACATTAGACAAATATTAAATTCACTGCATAAGTATTTAAAGAAACACAGGTTAATGGGTTCTTCATGTTCAGGTACTATCACGGATTCCCCCCATTGTTATTGTCTTTGACTATTTTTGTTTGAATAAATGAAATTAGCCGAAGAGGGGCCAGAAAACATTCTCAATCAGTTGTATCACAAAGTAACAACTGAGACAGATACACACGTGGCCTAAGGCCTGCCAGTCACAGTGAGATAGCCGTGTCCTCGCTGGCCCCACTTCCCATCCCTTCCTCCCTCGTCCATTCATTTTTTTACGAAGTTATAGCACGTTTTACTGCAGCCACTACGGCATCTTTTTCGTCTGGAGGATTCGAATGTTTGATGTGGATGTTGTTTTGGATCTAAAACAACTGTGACATTGATCCTTTTCAACGGGCACAAGATATTATCTCTTGCCATCATCCACTGCCTCCACTAGGGTATGCTGGGAATCTGTATCTAATTACCTGTGCAGCTAATTACCTCTGCCATGTTAAGCAGCAGCGGTAATCTCATTTCCCTTTCAAGTCCATTTTATGACATCAAACCGTATTATATTCCCCTTTTAATGGCTGCTGACAAAATTACAGCAGCACCACCCAGGACTCAACAAGGAATCGGCCTGCCCGTGACACAGCTGTACCTTGTATGTTTTCTGTTGAATCCTTTTCTGTTTTTGCAGTGTGCTATTAAGTACCTGTGTCCGAATCATCTCCCCGTAGCTCCGTTTGTTTGATTAGCATCACGCTACTGTGACAAGACACTATATCAGTAGTAATCGATCTGATTAGCATGGAGATGATATGAACACGGATTGTATTGATGTTTAATAGTGCAGGCATCCAGGTGCTGTAAACATTATAGATGTTTTCGTATGCTGTGTGCAGGTCTCTGTAATGAAGACAGCGACCACAGCAGATTTTAGAGCTCGATGATTTATCTTCTGCCAAGTGCCACTGTGGGTCTTGCGTAGTATATGGCACTCCTGTACTAGGTCCGCACAAAATGTTTTAATCAGCGCTCAAAATAACATAAGTATTTTCACTGGGCAGATTCGAATCTGGCTTTATTAAGAGATGCTTGCCACACTGCAGTAAAAAGCTTACTGCAGTCTCATTGAAAACCAGCCACATTCTTCTGCGAACTCTATCCTCAGGTTACTTTATTATTATAATGCATCCCATTTTTTAAAAAGACCTGTCAGAGTTTCGTGCCACAAAACCTTTTTACATTCACGCCACGTAGTCACGCTTAAAATTTAGCTATCGTATCTGGTTTCACTTTGATTAAATTTTGTGCTAAAGATCACTTATTGATCTGGATTCTGCGGGTGAAGGAAGAATCAGCTGACCACCATTTGGGAGCTGGCTCTTGGCAGCAGGTGATGAACAGAAGGGAGTCTCTGCCAGGGAACATTTTGTGTAAATTGGTGAACCTTTTGCTGGGATACAGTGGAGAGAGGACATTCCTAGAAAAAGATCTTGCTTTGACATCGGGCATTAATCCTGGTATCTACCTATGTCTCTAAACTCTTTTTGTAAAGTAACAGAAGTGGAGGTCAGGAGGTTGCTGGGGTTCTTTTGTTGTTTGAGAAAAGAAAACATTTAGAGTTTAGGGATTTTCTCATTTCGTTTGTGTAGTCTTGTGGACTTTTAAATTTCCGATTAAGATCGTAATGTATAGCGATAGAAAAGGAGACAGTATGAGGAGAAGATCCTAAACATGTTCTTGAGAGTTTTGTCATCGTCCTTGTGTGTATGCACATATATGTGCATATACACACATGTGTGATACATACATACGCAGTTCATACATACCTGCACACACACAGATACACCTGCACACATGCATGTGAGTTGGTGTGTACTGCATTTATTTATATTTGTCTTGGCCTTCATGGGTCTGTTGTCTGTCCTCTTTTCTCCCATCTCCCCATTATACATAGATGCCTAGTACCAGAGCCAAACGTGATTACTAATTTGTAAAAATTGTCCTCATTCATCTTTCTGGATCTCCCAGTTGTCACCACCATACCTGGAGAGCTACCATTTGCCTGTCACTGCTCCACTCTGTCCCTTTGGATAGTTTTCCAGAATTTGCCTTCCTCTGAGCACTCCTAGAGCCTCGTACATGCCTTCTCTTACGGCACTCCTGACTTTGTGCTTATATGTCAGTGCCATCTGCCTTGGGATGAGGGGTCCTTGAAGGCAGTAACTAATAATTACCCATATCTGTATATATGACAACTAGCAGAATGCAAAGTCTTTATTTATTTTTAAAATTTATTTATTTGTTTATTTTTAAAGTTTATTTATTTTGAGAGAGAGAGAGAGAGCACGAGTGAGGGAGAGCGGACGGGGAGGAAGAGAGAGAATTCCAAGCAGGTTCTGCACTGTCAGCACAGAGCCCGACGCGGGGCTTGAACCCACACTCTGTGAGATTATGACATGAGCTGAAGTCAAAAGGCAGACACTTAACTGACTGAGCCACCCAGGCACCCCTAAGCATTTATTTAACACATATGCATGGAGTGCCTCTTGAAGCTTACATTGGTGTGAGAGAGAAAAAGTTGTTGCTAAGTAGATAGGGAGCGCCGGAGGGGAGAGGGTGAAGTGGAAAATACTTTAATGGGGTGAACAGTCTTGGGGAAATGAGCAAGGAGTGCAGAGCTCCTGGGACTGGGACACACGTGGACTCTTTGAGCAGTAGCAAGAGAACATTTGTGGCTGAAGCTGATGTGAGGAGGGAGAGTGGTGACAGGTGAGGTCAGATGTGTGTGATGGGAGAGGAAGGTGGTTTAGATCATTGTGGGCCTCATAACACTTTGGTTTGCTTGGAATAAAGTGGGGACTCCTTAAATTAGATAAGAGGTTTAGAGCAGGGGGTTGAAATCATCTGATATATCAGTGCAGTTGTGGGATCGCTCTGGCTGCTGTGTTGAGAACATGATGGAGGAGACCAGTTAGGGGGCAAGACGCATGATGGGAGATGTCAGTGGCTTGGACCAGGATGATCTCAGACAAGGTGAAGAGATGGAGTCAGATTCTTGGTATATGTGGAAAACAGAATCAATAGGATTTAATGATAGATTAGATGGGAAATGAAAACGAGAAGGAAAAAAAAAGGCCATTCTAAGCATTTATCTCTGCAGCTACAAGAAAGGAGTCTCCATTTATTGAGCTAGGAGAAACCAGTTGAGTGAGGGGATCTAGGCTGGGAGAAGGGAGAATCAGTAAGTCCTTACTGTATGTGTTTAGTTAGAAATGACTATTATGCATCTAGGTAAAAAAGATAATTTGACATATAGTTACAAAAAGACTGAAGCTTCTGGAAAAGGTCCATGGAGAAGAATAAATTGGGTGTTTCGGCAGATAACCGGTTTTTAAATAGTGGTACTGGATGATCCCACTTAGGGAGTGGGTATAGGTCTGACCTAGCACATTTCAGTATCTAAATATCAGAGAAGGGTTGGGAAAATGGAGGAACCGGTACAGGAGGCAAATCAAAAGAGGATACGTTGTCCTGGCAATCAAGTGAAGAAAGCTTTTCAAGGAGGAAGAAATGATCAACTTTGTAAGATGAGTAACAGGAGGGCTGAAAAATGGCAAGTTGCGCATCATAGGTCACATCTAGGATGGCTGTTTCCGTGACAGTAAGACTAAGACAGAAGTGCAGGCAGTTAGTAGAGCCAGAGTTTCCTAGCGCTTTCAAGGGGTTCTGCTGGACAGTTGAGTGGAGAAGTAGGAATGTACCTGGAGGGCAACATAGCGTAAATGGACCGGTTTTCATTAGATGACACTAAGTAACTAAAATCCTATTTATATGGTAGATTACTAACTGAGCAAGTGAATGTATTTAAAGAGCCCAAAGCTGTGTTGTCCAAAAGAAATAACATGTGAACCATATGTGTAGTTTTCAATTTTCTAGTAGCCACAGTAAGATTTTAAAAAAGCAACAGGCCAAATTAATTTTAAAAGCTTCTATTTAACTCTATGTACAAACATTATTATTTCAAGATATAACCGGGATAATTGGTTGAGATAGTGTGTGCTCTGTTTTCATACTGACTTCGGAATCCATGTGTAATTTTACAAATACTGTATAGCATTTCTAAATCGGGAACCCTATTGCAAGGCTCAGCAGCCACATGTGAGTAGTGAGTACCATATTGGATAATGCAGTTCTTGATATTGCCCCTCTCAAATAAGAAAGAACTGTGGTTGAAAGTAAAGCAGAATAACTTGGATTAAATCACATCACTTACTCAGAGTGTATAATTTGTACCAATTGTTACACACTGAATAAGAAATTAAGATGGAGTAGTTTGTTGCATTAATATCACAGAAGTAAAACTATTTTTTTCCATTTTTAAAATTTGCACTTTTTAAGAATATGGTTTTTTTTAAGTTGATTTATTTATTTTGGGAGAGTGGGAGAGGGTGAGCAGGGGAGGGGCAGGAGGAGAGGGAGAGGGAGAATCCCAAGCAGGCTCCACACTGTCAGCGTGGAGCCCAGTGTGGGGCTCGATCTCAGATATCATGAGATCATGACCTAAGCTGAAGTCGAGATTCAGATGCTTAACCAACTGAGCCATGCAGGAGCCTTAATAAACCATTTTTTACTTGCGGTAAAAGACACAAAACCTGAAATTGACTATCTAATCATTTTAAGTGTAAATTTATTAATTGTAATAAGTTTATTCATACTGTTAGGCAACCATCACCACAATCTAGACTCTTCATGTTGCAAACAAACAAACAAAACAAAAATACCACCAAAAAACTTTGTGTTTTACAAATCTGAAACTGTGTACCCATGAAGTAACAAGTCCCTATTCTCCCCTTTTCCCTAATGCCTGTCAATTACCATCCTACTTTCTGTCTCTATTAATTTGACAACTCTAGGTAACTTATAAAATGGAACCATACAGTATGTGTCTTTTTATAACAATGATATACCACTTTAATCCCATCAAGATGGCTATCATCAAGAAAAAGTAGAAAATACCAAGTGCTGGTAAAAATGTAGAGATATTAAGACCCTTGTGCACTGTTGGATATTTAAAATGTTGTATCCGCTGTGAAACAGTATGGTGGGTCCTCAAAAAAAAATAAATAAAATCACCAGCAATTCCACTTTTGGATTTATACTCACAAGAACTGAGAGCAGGATTAACTCAAAAAGTTTTTTGTATACCTTGTTTATATTAGCATTATCCACAATAGGGAAAATATGGAAGCAACTCAAGTGTCTGTTGGATAAATAAAGAAGCAATATGTGATATACATACAGTAGAATATTATTCAGCCTTGAGAAGGAAAGAAATTCTGACATAGAGTAAAACTATTTTGAATAGAAAAATGACTATCCCTTTCAACGACACTAAGACTTTATCTTAAACTATTTTAGTTAAAAAAAAAAAGGCTAATTGCCATTTCAACTATGTGGTTACAGTAAAATTTGAAATGGGTTTTATGTTATTTATAACATTTATAAAGTTTTGGGTGATTTAAAGGGCATTAAGGGTTTTGTTTTTGTTTTTTTTTTTTTTGATGAATTATACATGTTGGTACTCAAGATTAATGGCGCCCTTGCAAAGAATGTGTGTATTCTACTTGGATCTGTTGAAATTGTAATAATGGAATAGCATTTTTGTTCTTTAAATTTTGTTCTTTAAAGACATGTTCTTTAAACAAACAGCTTTGAGGTGAGGAAAAACAGAGAAATGAGTGCAAACCAGGGTTGGAATAAGTGGAAACTCCTTTTTTTAGGAATACTAGAAAAGGGTGGTAAGAAACATGAATTACAGGCACTTTTATTTTTATTTTTCCCTTAAGTTTCTGTCCATGGAGAAGTGGAACATCCCTGCCTTTAAGTTTTCTCCTTAAACAGAGATGGACTCAATCTCCTTAGGGTATGGCAGTTGTGTGATTCTCTGAAATGGAGATTGTTACAGTAAATTACAAGTTGATAGTCAGTTGTAGCTACTGGACCCAAATGGTTTGTGTCCAATAATGAAAGTATGAAATAAAGAAATAAACATTGTAAAGCAGCTTGGAGACTGCCCCTGGGTTGAGTTATTGGTGTTTCTGAGATGGACATTTAAAGTGGCTTTCATGAAAACAAATTCCTTGGATTTATTTTTTTCAGATTTTTAAAATATTAAACATACTTATAGACTACATAAATGAGATGTTGGAAATAGTGCCTTTCAAACAACAATAAAAGACAAAGTGCCTTTGGCTTGTAAAGGAGAGATTATAAAAAAGAATAAACTTTATTTGGAGAAATATAATTAAATTTATTTAAAAAGGGAAAATGAGCTTTATCCAGTTAAGGTAGAAACAGGCTGAAAATATTTGGACTAAAGTAATATGTATTTTGAAAAATGGAGGATTAAGAAAAAAAAATTTAAATAATTCAGGTGCCTGGGTGGCTTAGTTAAGTGTTAGACTTCGGCTCGGGTTATGATCTCGCATGGTCCGTGGGTTCAGGCCTCGCATGGGGTCTGTGCTGACAACTCAGAGCCTGGGGACTGCTTTGGATTCTGTGTCTCCTTCTCTCTCTGCCCTTCCTCCGCTCACACTTTGTCTCTCTCTCTTTCTCTCTCTCTCTCAAAAATACATAAACATTAAATAAAAAATAATAATTCAAGTATACATAGAGCAGTATGAAAGGAAGGATGTGCAAATGTGCATTTCTTTTGAGAAAAATCAAGGAATGCATTTAAATTTAGAGAAATAAAAATCTATAGACATTTAGAATGTGCTAGGTTATGTTATAAATGTGGTTCATTTTCCTTTCCGAAATTGTACGTTGTAAGAATCATTTTTATAAGGCTAGTTTGGAATGTCTTTTGCAATTTTAAGGCAAAAGCTTTTTATGAAACTTTTAACAAACATTGCTTATCATACTCATATAACCATATATATTTTCATAGTTTTGTATTATCTAGCCCTTTAAAGCTGAGAATATAATTTAGATACTTCACAAAAATCTTGATGCTATAGCCCAACCAAAGTTAGTCTTTTTCACTCTATTATATATTTACATGTTATATATGAATGAGATTATCTAAATTTACATTTGTTTCTGCTATAAACATTCATACTATAATGTCTTATTTTTGCAGTAAAAGAAGATGTGTAATTCTTACACTAAATTCTGTACTAAAAGTTTATTGTTTGGCTCAAGTAAACTAATTCAAACTTCATGAGCTCCAAAAGGAAAGAACTGATACTAACTTGACTTCATTGTGCTTTTATCTCCAGGATATTTTTATTTTTCCTAATCAGATTCTGTGTAGATATAATCCTCTAGCTCTGTCTAAATGCACTTCTTCTGACAGCTTTTTGACTGTAACAACCAAAAGAATACATGCATGGGAGAAAGTCAGTAGGACAGGAGTTGGAAATACTTCAGCTAAAGGGAATGGTTATTAAGCTATATAAGGAGTCCACCTGAAAAGATCTGCCTTTTTTTTTTTTTATAAACAGTATCTGAAAAGACAGACAAGACACAAAAAATAGTACTATCCATTTAGCTGTATAGTAAATAGTTCTCTAAAGTGAAATCTGAGCATAAATAATTTATTTCCTTGTGAGTTTTCTTCAAGGTGAGCATTTTTGTTTTCGAATGTACAGGTTCTCTACTGAGACTGTGCTCGAACCAAACTTTTCTACTGCGTGACCTTTGACACCATGCTGTATGCTTGTTCTGTGAAATGGGATTCTGCAAATGCTAGCTGCTGTTATGATTTGTGACTCTATTTTGGGGTAATTAAATGAGTAAATGAGAAAGCTGGAGGTTAGCTATTCAGGAGAGTAGATTAGACATCTACAAAGCTTGGAATTTTTGCATTACTACAGTCGTGAAAGTAAAGGAGGGTATGTGAAAGTTGGCCTTGTCCTCACTTTATCCTGCACCTCTGTTTCTGGATATTAACTAAGAGTTGTGTACTGCCTATTGATGGGGTTACGCTCAAGGGATCTGGAGTTAGGCTCCCTGGGGTCTCAATGGTGATAGCGTGGACACTTTTGTCCTGTCCATCTAAATTTTAGTTACCATTTGTGAAAATGCAGATAACTTTTGAACCCTGATACTACAGAGATTTGAAAGGAATAACTGAAGCCACAACTGTAAATCACCTTATACAGTTCCTGTCACAATGTAGGAGCTTAATAAATGTTAGCAATTAAAATCATCACCAGTCTTGTTTTTGTTATTATTACCTGTACTATCATCTGTAAGAGAGACTAATGACAGTACAATTTGAGAGGTGGTTAACTGGGCACGTATAGAATTCTACAATCTTATTAATTAGGAAGGGAGTTGTCAAATGTCTATTCAGCCAGGTCTAGCACATTAAATGAAGGTTATCTAAAGCTGTAACCATTGTTAACATCCTTGTTACCTTGAGTCTCTGAGACAGAGGCTGAGCCTAATTGTTTGGAGGTCATAAAATAAGAAAGGCTTTGAACTTTTGTCTAAAAGTAAAAAATGCTGCCTCCTATGCATATGATCTCTAGCACATCAAAATGAATGTATTAGTAGTTAATTGCATCTGTAGGGAAGGGAGAGATTGAAAAGATTTTAACAAGTGAAGAATTACAAAAGGAAATTAATGTACCTTAATCAGTATTAACATGGGTTCAGTGTTGCAGTGCCATGCGCGTTGTTTTTAGTGTTTTTCCTTTATGGTTTTATTTCATAAACTTTCTTAACAAGTAAATCTTTAAGGTGTTTGCAAGTTTATTAATGCTTTGGTTCTACAAGCTTTGTTTTTGCCATAAGGAGGCTTAGACGTATCAGGAGATTTTGTGCATTTAGGATGGACTGCTGTACTTGTGTCTTTTTTCATCTGTATTTTTATTCAGGTGTAGTTGACATACAATATCCTGTTAGCTTCAGGTATATAATGTAGTGATTTTCATTTATACACATTATGAAGTGATAATCACAACAAATCGGGCTACCATTGGTCACTGCACAAAGTCGCTGCGATATTATTGACTATATTCTTTATGCTGTACATCGCATTCTGTGTCCTTTAATCCCCTTCCCTTATATTCCCATCCTTCCACCCCCCTTCCCTCTGGTAACCATCAGATTGTTTTTTGTATGTATGAATCCATTTCTGTTTGTTTCTTGTTCATTTGTTTTGTTTTTTGGATTCCACATATAAGCATTTGTGTTTCTCTGACTTACTTCCCTTAGCATGATGCCCTCTAGGTCCATCCATGTTGTCACAAATGGCAACATTTCATTCTTTTTTTACGACCGAGTAATGTTCCATTGTAAATATACACCATGTCTTCTTTATCCTCTCATCTGTTGATGGACACTTGGCCTACTTCTGTATCCTGTCTTTTGTAAATAATGTTGCAGTGAACATAGGGTTGCATATATGTCTTTGAATTCGTGTTTTCATTTTCTTTGGATAAATCCCCAGAAGTGGCATCAGTGCATCATATGGTAGTTCTATTTTTAATTTTCTGAGCACTTCCATACTGTTTTCCAGAGGGGCTGCACTGTTTTGCACCCCCAGCAACAGTACAGGAGGGCTCCCTTTGTCTTCATCCTCACCAATACTCAACACTTGTTATATCGTCTTTTTGTAATAGCCTTTAAATTTTTTTTTTCTGAGAGAGAGAGAGAGAGAGAGAGCACCTGCACATGCACACACTAGTAGGGCATGTGGTGAGGGTGAGTAGAGGGAGAGGGAGAGAGAATCCCAAGCAGGTTCCATTCCCAGCGTAGAGCCCAATGCAGGGCTCAGTCTCATGACCCTGCAATCGTGACCCGACCCAAAATCAAGAGTCAGATACCTAACTGCCTGAGCCACCCAGGCACCCCAATAATAACCATTCTGACAAGTGTGAAGTGATATCTCATTGTGGTTCTGACTTTCTTTTCCCTGATGATTATTGATGTTGAGCATCTTTTCGTGTGTCTGTCGGTTGTCTGTAGGTCATCTTTGGAGAAATGTCTGTACAAGTCCTTTACCCATCTTTTGATCAGGTTTTTTTATAAGTTGAGTGTGTTCTTTACATATTTGGATATTAACCCCCTATCAGTTATACTATTTGTGAGTATCTTATTTAGTATGTTGCCCTTTTGTTGAGATTTTTTGCCTTTTTTTTTTTTTTTTTGCTGTGCAAAGTTTTTTAGTTTGATGTAGTCCTGTTTATTTTGCTTTTGTTCCTCTTGCCTGAGGAGACAGATCCAAAATTAAATATAAATATAAATATAAATATAAATATAAATATATATATATATATATATATATATATATTACTAAGACTGATGTCTAAGAGCTTAACTGCCTATGTTTTCTTCCAGGAATTTTATATCTTCCTGTCTTACATTGAAATATTTAATCCATTTTGAATTTACTTTTGTAGCTGGTGTAAGAAAGTGGTCTGGGTTCATTCTTTTGCATGTAGCTGTCCAGTTTTCCATACACCATTTATCGAGGAGACGGTCTTTTCCCCATTGTATGTTCTGCCCTCCTTTGTCAAATATTAATTGACAGTATAAGTGTGGGTTTATTTCTGGGCTCTTATTCTGTTCCACTGATATTGTGTCTGTTTTTGTGCCAGTATCATATTGTTTTGATTACTATGGCTTGAAATCAGAGAGTATTGTCTCAAGATTGCTTTGGCTATTTGGAGTCTTCTGTGGTATCACACAAATTTTAGAATTCTTTTAGTTCTGTGGAAAATGCCATTGGTATTTTGCTATGGATTTCATTGAATCTGTAGATTGCTTTGGGTAGTATAGACATTTTAGCAGTATTCTCTCAAACCATGAGCATTGTGGAATTTTTCCATTTATTTGTGCTGTATTCAATTTCTATCATCAGTGTATTATAATTTTCAGAGAATAGGTCTTTGATAACCTTGTTTAAATTTATTCCTTGTATCTTTTTGTCTTTTTGATGTAATTGTAAATGGATTTGTTAATTTCTGTTAGTTTATTATTAGTATATAGAAATGCAACACATTTATGTATATTAATTTTGTATTCTAGAACTTACTGAATGTATTTATTCTATTAACTTGTGTCTGTATTAGAAGTTTCTGGCTTAGACTTTGTAAAATTGCTTTCAATCAAAATTTTGGAGGACAAAGAGATGGTAAATATTTGTGTAAATATAACATATTTGAGTCTGTATGATAAACATAAAACTATTAGACATTTAGGTACCATAGAAGAAATCGACAGATAAATAAAGTAGAGAGAAAGGGTCAATAGCCTATATTGTAAAACTCTGATTAGTTTTTTTTAAGATTGGAATGAATGAATTTTATTTTTTTATTATTTTTTAATGGTCTCAGGAGTAGAATTTTTTTTTTAATTTTTTGAATGTTTATTTATTTTGAAAGAGAGGCAGAATGTGAATGGGGGAGGGGCAGAGAGAGAGGGAGACACAGAATTTGAAGCAGGCTCCAGGCTCCGAGCTGCCCACACAGAGCCCGATGTGGGGCTCGAACTCACAAACTGAGATCATGACCTGAGCCAAAGTCGGACACTTAACCTACTGAGACACCCAGGTGCCCCTGTTTTGTTTTGTTTTTCTCTTTAATTCCTTCCCTCTGTGTTTGGATTTGAATAGCTGTTCTTTTTCTAGCATCTTGGGTTCAGCTTTTCTTGAGTAACTGACTGAGCCACCACAGCGCCCCAGGAGTAGAATTTAGTGATTAAGTATTTTTCTGAAATAATTAGAGATTCACATTTGATTATAAGAAATAATACATAAAGACCCTTTGTCCCCTTTGCTTGGTTTCCTCCAGTGGTGATATCTTGCAAAACTAGGTGCAATATTACAACCCAAATGTTGACATTGATATAGTCAAGATGGAGAACAGTTTTTTCACAACAAGGATTCCTTGATAAAGCTCTAATATTTGATGACTATGTCACCTCAAAGAGATCAACTTAATACTGAGCTTAGTTCAAAGAAGCAAGCCAGAAAATTATCAAGAGAACAATGAGGGGCGCCTGGGTGGCTCAGTCGGTTAAGCGTCCAACTTCGGCTCAGGTCATGATCTCGCGGTTTGTAAGTTCAAGCCCCACGTCAGGCTCTGTGCTGATGGCTCAGAGCCTGGAGCCTGTTTCAGATTCTGTGTCTCCCTCTCTCTCTGACCCTCCCCCATTCATGCTCTGTCTCTCTCTGTCTCAAAAATAAATAAACGTTAAAAAAAATTAAAAAAAAAAGAGAACATTGATCATAAGTTTCTGCTTCTTAATTGGAATGTTCTTGCAGTCAACTAAGCAGCAGCAACTACCAGTAGAGAACAAAAGCCTATTTGTAATATCTCTTCAAAGTAATAAAAATCTTAATACATCTGATAGATCTTGATTGAGTCAACAATTACGAGCTTTCTGTAGATAATAGAAATGCTATGAAAAAACTTAACTAAACACCATTGATGGAATGGTAGGGAATGATGAAGGATTCTAGAGTTAATAATGAGGTCGCCCAACATTGTGAATATCCGTAATATCAAAACCGTACAATTGGAAATGCTTAAAGTAGTAAATTTTATGTTTTGGCTGTTTTGCCATAATAAATACCACTAAGCAAAGTACAACAAAAATAACATTGACCATTTCTTACCTTTCAACTATAACTCAGGAGTTTTGTTTCAGATAATGACTTTTCTTTTAAAAGCATCAGTTTATTTTTAGGCAGAATGGTTGTTTTATTTAAGGAACTGTTGGAAATTTGAAGCAGGCTTCAAGTGGTTCTATAAATTAATTGATCTGTAGGTATCACCAATATTCTTAGGCTTTAAATGCTAGGCTTAGAGTTTAAATATGTTAAATATATTAATATTTAAATATCCTTAACATTTATTAGGATCCAGAGATACTTCCTGAGTAGCGAGGTATTTGTGTTGTTTTTATAGGCTCCAAGCCCAACATGGGGCTTGAACTCACAACCCTAAGATGAAGAGCCACATGCTCTGCCACCTGAGTCGAGCAGGCACCCCTGAGTAGCTAGATGTTTCTAAGCTGTATAAATAATGGTTTGCTATTTGTTCCTACAGTTATCTCCTATGTATTTCTTTAAATGAAATGTCCTACTTTTTTAAGAAACTTTAGTCAGCTTAAATTGTCTTACTACTCTATTTGGTCAAAATGAAGTTACTCACCTTCAGCAGCTTTTGAATTTGATGGGCACTTTCCCAGTGCTCCAGTTGGTGGGCCATGGGCTACTGAAATGCTGGCCACTCTTTAAAACTCTTGGAAATGGTAAGTGGTGATACAAAGAACATCCCAGGCATCCTCTGGCTGGGGCAAGGGTTGGAGATAAAAACAAACAAACAAAACCAAAAACCAAAAACCAAAAAAATCATGGGGAATAGAGCTGGAGGAACCATGGTTGAATAGTTGAGGTCATTGAATGAGAGGATAATATGTGCACATCTATCATTGTCTTGGTCTGTTGAGGCTGCTGTAGCAAAAACACCATAGACTGGTGGCTTATAAACAAGGGAAATTTATTTGTCATAGTTCTGGAAACTGGAAAGTCCAAGGTCAAGTTGCCAGCAGATCTGGTGTGTGGTGTGAGGCTGCTTCCCGGCTTATAGATAGATGTCTTTCTTCTCATTGTGACTTCATACGAAGGAAGTGGGGGAGGGAGTTCTCTGGGGCCTTTTTAGGAGTTCTATTCATGAGGACTCCCTCTCATGATAAAAGCACCTCTCAAAGGCCCCATCTCCAAATACCATTACATTGGGGATCAGGATTTAACATATGAATTTTATTTTATTTATTTATTTTTTAACATATGAATTTTAGAGGGACACAATCAATTTACAATAATCTTATAAAAAAAGAAAAGCCATTTTCCTTTAGGCCTTTGTGGTACTTCTAATTTTAAATGAGTATGTTATTTAAAAATGAGAAAAATTGTAGTTCTCTTAGCTTCTTATTTTATAGACCTGAAAAAACACTTGGGTAATGAGAGATGAAAAAGGAGTTTGAGTTTGAAACCAATTAACAACAACTTGAATACGATACACCTTTTTTATCACCCAAGTGAGGTGTAAGTATAAAATTTGCTTTCCTATGTATAAAAAGATCAATGGCCAACTTTTGGTAGAGCGGCAAACTCCTAGACATGTTGTGTTGTGTGTATGAATTTCTACCCCCACCATGTGTGTACTTGTATTTTGTTTTACGCAACCACATACTGACTAAAACCATCATCATGTGCTAAAACAGATCCATCTTTTTTTTTTTTTAATTTTTTTTTTTAACTTTTTTTTTTTTTTTTTTTTTTTTTTGGGACAGAGAGAGACAGAGCATGAACGGAGGAGGGGCAGAGAGAGAGAGGGAGACACAGAATCGGAAACAGGCTCCAGGCTCCGAGCCATCAGCCCAGAGCCTGACGCGGGGCTCGAACTCACGGACCGCGAGATCGTGACCTGGCTGAAGTCGGACGCTTAACCGACTGCGCCACCCAGGCGCCCCCAGATCCATCTTTTTGACACCAGTAATGTTTCTATTGATAGCTTACTTGATGCTGTGAATCTTACAAACCAAGGATACTGGAACTTTGGCAGATATCTAATTGGTTCACAAATTTTCTGTTCTTTAATTTCCTGAAAAATTTCATCATTTTCTTATTATTTATCTGAAATAAAATGAAAAACGAATATAATTCAGACTATCTTCCTCTCTTCTCCTCTACCTTTTCATTAAAAAAAAAAAAAGGCAATCATTGCAGTGGTCTTTTATATGTAAATCTTATCTTGCCTCTAACCATTATTGAGCTTTGTGGAAGCTAAAACTTTAAAGACCTGTGGCAAATAGAGCTGTATTTTCAGTCTCTATAGAGCCTTCTGTAAAATTAGGTGACCACCCTCTACTCAATGCTAGGATTATTCATTATGCTGTCAATGTATAATTACCGGTCTACTATTTGTAATTTCTCTGTGCTAAAGTATCCCATTTGCTATTGAATGCTACTTAAAAGAACATCATTGATCTGTACCACACATAAGAGTTTTGAAATCTCGCCATCAGAGGACATTGCACCCTTACACTAAAAGAGGGTCTGATTTTTTTTCTTTTTCTTTTTTTTTTTTTTTTTTTTTGCAAACAACTGCTTTATAGTTCTTTTTCAATTCAGTATTACCCTTGGTTACACTTTTTTGAAAAAAAAAAAAAGTATGCATTGTTTTCTTCTGTTAGACTGTTTCTGCATTCGTCATAGTCCAGGATGGTTTTACCAATTAAAATAAATTAGCTTTATCACTATTCAACCCATTAATAATAAAATACTTTACAGTAATTATTAAACATGTTAATTGAAATATTGTCCCTTACCATTATTAACTCTTATCATGATGGGACCTGGCCACAGACCTTAACTTGGCTCGCTTTCTTTTTTGACCTAACCTGTAAGTAATACACCCCTGGTATTTACTACCAAGCTTAGAGGTTCTTTCTTCCTTTTTCTTTTTTTTTTTTTTTTTAATGTTTATTTATTTTTGAGACAGAGACCAAGTGTGAGCGAGGGGAGGGGCAGAGAGAGAGGGAGACAGAATCCAAAGCAGGCTCCAGGCTCTGAGCTGTCAGCACAGAGCCCAATGCGGGGCTCCATCAAACTCATGAACCATGAGATCATGACCTGAGCCTAAGTTGGATGCTTAACTGATTGAGCCACCCAGACACCCAGGAGGTTATTTCTTTCCATTTGCAGTCTCTTCCAAGAAACTTTATCAAGTACCTTTGGAAATTTTGTTAAATTTTCATTCTGTAGGTAACCTTTACTTCTATATTTTAATGCATCTCTTGGTGAGAGGTATTTTATTATTAGGTTATAATTATCTATAAATTATAGTTATAGTAATTTCTTTAAATTCTACTCATTTTCCAGAAATTCTGAAATATCCCTGAAAATTTTTTCTTAAATAAGATTGTGGTGTTAATTGGAATATTACTTATTTTTACCTTTTACCTATTTTTAGTTTTATCTGTTTTTTACTTTATAAAAGTATATTGATCCATTTGATGATCTTTCATATATTTTACTACATTTTTTTCAACTTGTTCAGAATTGTTGTGGGTTCTACACATTTGACCATGCTACTAATATTCTTTTAAGGTTTTAAAAATATATGTAGATTGTGAGTATATTAGTGAATCACTGTTGTCCTGTAGTAGGCAGCCTGTTGATTGTTATTTACAGACGGAGAGGCAGCGTAGTGAAGTGAAAAGAGCCTAGGCTTTGGAGTGAGATAAATTTTGGATTGAATCCTGGCTTCTCTATGTTCCTGGGAAAAATTACCTAGGCTCTAAACTGCTAGGTGGTTATGAGAATTAGCAGAGATCACCTCTAGAAGTCGCTGATACATAGAGCAGTACTTAAATGTTCCTCTTTCCTCCCTTGAGTTTAAGTGAAAGAGAAGATAAACATTGAAAAGGAGCAACTGGAAGAGTAGTGATGTTCTCAGCAGTAGTTATCAAACAGTGCTGGCTGATGGATGTGCTTGGTGGCCCCCCAGGGCCTGGTGTGGTAGGAGAGGAGAGGGAGGAGAGGGGAGTCAGAGTAGGGCTTCTGACCTTTTTCTTTGGTTTCCATGGCTAGAGTTCCCACTTTGCTTCAAATCTGTTTAATTAATTATGCTTCAGTCTAAGACTTCTGTTGAAAGAGAAATGGCTTTACTATTTAAAAACCAGGATATTTGGGTATCCAAATCTAAATATACTCTGGAGCACTAAATGTAACTTTTTAAAACTTTGTGCAGGATACATTAATATTTAAAAAAAAAAAAAGGAGTTGTTTACCCTCTGGAATGCTTTCAGAAGAGCTCACCTTTCAGCCTGCAAGAGGCTTGAGTCTCCAATATCTGCTGTAGATGAGGGACTGAGCACGTGGTGGGTACATTGGGAAAATTCTAGCAGGCATGGTGAATAAAAGTGGAGTGGGGGTGTTAAAATTATATTTTATTGGGTGGCTGCTCCCCGCTTAGGGTGTCCAAAGTAAAGGAACTCAGCTCACAGTTTGGGTTACTAGGGGAGAAAAAAGATTCTCGAGGACCAGTGGCAGCCATCCAGCAGTTTTTAACACCTTAAAACATTCCTGGAAATGAAAAGCTGCTAAGTCACTAGGAGCAGAAACAGACGAGGATAGCATGTGAAAGGCTAAGACATTTTAGGAGTTAATATAAGAAAGTGAAAATTGAGATGCCTTTCAGAATAAGATGGGAGGCAAAGAGAACAAGACCAAAGGGGGCAGTTGTGGCCATTTCTGTAATTTTGATGAAGGTGATTTTGCTAAATGTTGGTATTTCTAAAGTACTTGATTATAGTTTGTGATTCATACACTGTCACCTTTGATACCTCATCTGGGCTGTGTAACTGGTTAAATATCTTTTCTTTGGCTAATCTGAGAGGAGACCATGTATTATTTGGAAGTCACAGTAACCATTTGGTCAAAGAGGTAGATGAACCCTGTTCCTGTCTTCTCTGTGTCTGATTCTGGTGTAGGTAGCTTGTCAGCATGCAGCTCATTTACGCTCAGACTTTTCATGCTTTGATGCACCACAATAACTCTGTCATCTCATAAAAAAGTGAAAATTACAGTTGGAATGCCAAAGCTCGCTCTTCTTGTTTTTTTTCCCTTTCATCAGCACACGTGTGTGCGCGCGCGTGTGCGTGTGTGTGTCTAAATGAATGAGTATCAGGGAGAGAATTCCCCCATGTCAGTTGTATATCTGGACAGTAGACCTTATCATGAACTACACAACACGCGGTATTTGGACTCTTCTTGTTAATTATTTCTTTTGCTCATTGTGGCATCCAAGATACAGTTTGAGTGCCTTCTCTCGTATTGGTAATTTAGCAACTATTTTTATATATAATAACCATAGCCTGAAAGATATATTAGCAGCCTAACTAATATTTTTAAAGGAGTGAATTCAAAATCTATTGTCTTATTCAGCCTGACTTCCAACTATGGAGGAGGCTTTCTTTGTACCGTGGCCACCAAGTGGTGTTTTCCCTAAGTTTGCTTTTATGTTCTCCATTTTACATTTATGATTTAATCTGCATTATTTCCTTCACTCTTTGAATTCAGGTGCTCAGGATGATCTCCTGGAGAAGGCATGCTATTTACAGATAATGAATGTTCTCTGGAAATCCTAGCCTTTCTCTAGAGAACTTGGTATATTGAAAAAAAAAATGAAGCAACGGTGATCATTCCTTTTGAAAAGTGAAAAGCATTTAAGATGTTTTTAGCAACTAGGAAAATATCTATGGAAGACTATAACCAGATCTGTGATAGATGCTCTGAATCCACAGGACCGTGCTTCTTGGTCTTGGCATTAAAAGCTTAAATTGTAGTATACCTTCTACTTTTTTCTTTGAAGGTAAATTACATTATGTAATAAACTCCCTCTGGAGGAGAATTCCCAATGCAGCTAATTTCTCTAGAGAACCTGCTGATAATGTAGAAGAATTTATTCTTTTCAGAGAATTTTTTTCTGTAGCTCTTAATAACGGAAAAGAAATTTTGGGCTCAGGCAAAGACTTATTTTCATGGGATTCAGAGTTCAATCAGTGCCTTGTCATAAAATTGTGTCTTTTTATTGATATTGTAAGACTATCTTGACTTAGATTAGTTTCCAGACTTATTTCTATAAAGTTTTTCAAAAGTTTTCTTCTCTGTTTTTGATACCCATTGGATTCAGTGCAAATTATATTGTTACTAGCCTGTCTATCATGATAATTTAAAGCATTTTCTAAGCCCCTTGGTGCCATCCTATACCAAATGAGTTAAACAGATACAATTTCTTCCTTCTTTGAGCTTTTAATGCAACAGAATATTGATAACAAAGGAAATAGTAATGACATTCAGAAATATGAACACATGTTATGACTTCTTAACCATTGTATCATAAAAAATTTTTGAGCTAAAAATAAAGTTAAATATACTTACATATAATTATCACATATTGAAGGTGAAATTGAATCTTATATAAATGAGTCGCCCAAGTTCATACAAAACACAAGTGGAAGAAATTGAACTGAAATACCAGCCCTCTTCCTTGACCATTTTTCTTGTGCATCAGACTTCCAGGATAGTAAAGTGTTAGCGATCTCTTTAAACTGTTCTACCAAGTGGGAACATCTTTTTTTTTTTAAATACGATATTTGCAGTTAGTTACACAGTGGAGGAAATCATTACCATTCTTTTTCATACAGAAATAATTACTTTAGCATTTGCATACTTCTTTACAAAGAATAAAAGTCTGGGAGATACAAAAGAACACAGGTACTGACTCTAGTACCAGAGAGTCAAGAGGGGAAAAACCAGAGCCTAGACTATGTTAGTCTTGATGGCATCTTCTATCACAGAATTCTCTGCGAACCAGATGAGTTAGCTGCACCTCAAAGAATCATTGATGATGTCAAACATCCAAAAAGATTGTCTAGCTAGAGTATTGGTTTCCTTTTTCTGCAGGTGTATGAGATTGCTTGACCAAGGAGTTTCCATAAAGATAGTATATTTGACTTGGGTAAAATATATTAAAAAACAACTCTTTTGAGACCTCATGGCCTAGATAAGGGCTTGAAACTGGGTGAAAAAACAGTTGAGTGGATTTATACTATCACTTGTGTTCTTCAGCACAACTGGCTTCTGTAGGTGCGTGTGTGTGTGTGTGTGTGTGTGTGTACGCGCATGTGTGTTGTAACTGATTACTGGCAAAGAGTAATTTATTATCAGCAGTTTACATATGTCAAGGGCCTGCAGAGTTCAGATGTCATACCATCAGAGAACATACACACAATCATACCTTAAAACAAAGACACTGTCATATACTTCTGTCAATTGTAAATTGGTACAAGTATTTAGGAAAATAGTTTACATTTATTAAAACTGGAAATGCACATACTTTTCCACCTAGAAATAACATGGCTAGTAATCCATTCTACAGAAATAAAAGAAGGAAATTATAGTTATGTATATAAGAATACTTACTGCAACATTGTTAATAATGGTTAAAGAAACCTAAATGCTCATTTATACCACTCATATTAGAATGGTTGGAAGTATATGCCACATGTTATACATGCTATTCATCTTCCCCACCCCCTGCAAAAAAAAAAAAAAAGAGAGAGAGAGAGAGAGAAGTCTATGTGTGCTACTCTTGGTACATGTCTATCATAAAAACAGAGTGAAGTGCTGATAGGCACAGATTATGGGGCCAGGTTACCTGGATTTGATGAAAGGTTTTCCACTTCTTAACTCTGAAACTCAGGGCATGTCACTTAACTTGTGTATGTTTCAGTGTCCTTACCTGTTGTATTAGAGTTCTGCAGAGAACCAGAACCAACAAGATAACGCATATGTGAGTATGAGTGTGTACGTGTGTATAAAGAGATTTATTGTAAGGAAACAGCTCATGCAGCTATGGAGCCTGACAAATCCAGAGATCTACAGGATGAGTAGTTGGCAAGCTGAAGATCCAGGAGAGCCAATGGTTTACTTCCAGTTTGAAGCCAGTGGCCTGAAAACAAGTAGCTCATGTTTCATTTGGAAAGCAGAGGCGGGAAGAAAGCTGATGTCCCAGTTCCAAGGAGGAAGAATTCTCTTTTATTTGTGGTAGGGTCAACTTTTCTGCTCTATGTAATCCTTCCACTGATAGGATGAGGCCCAGCCACATTAGGGCATTTCTGATTCAAATTTTTTAATTTTCTTTTTTCATATTTTCATTCAATCTTGCTAATATTTAATTACTTCCTCTTCATTTTAACCTCCGCCTCCCTTAGCTAGAAAGTACAAAATCAATTTATCTTTTAGCATGGAGGGAGATAAGTCTGCTTTATTCCATCCTCTGTAAAGGTTGATCTCATCCCAAATCTTCATGACAGAAACAGAATGACATCTGACCAAATATCTGAGCAGATGTATGTGGCTCAGTCAAGGTGACACTTTTAAAATTAACCATCGCATCTGCAAGATGACGATCATGTGAGGACTTCCATAAAAGCATACATAATTGATTGTTACAGTGGTTACCTTGAGAGTTTGCCCTCAAATTGCTGGTGGTGAAGAGTTCAGAGAGTTTTGGAAGGGACTTTGATTTAGTTTATATAATTTTTAAAAGTATTGTGAATATGTGTGATTTTACTTTTGGAATCAAAACGTGTTGCACACAATTTCAGTGCATGAATCTGCTGTAATCCAGCATTTCCTTTGTTTCTAGACATTTAGATTTTTTAAAAACTATTTTTTGCGTGTAAGAGAAAGGAAAACATTCCAAATGGAAGAAACAGCATAAAAAAAAGTATATAGGCAGGAATGATGATGATCCATCTCATAAGTGAAATGATACACAAGGGGATGTATAGGACATTATAAGCTGATTAGGTGTTGAAAGGAGAGTACTGGTCTACCTTCATTAAGAAGGCTTTCCAAGCAAAATGTTCTTGAGGAGAAAGCAGTAAAAAAGAGTGTTGGATGAAGAAACTATGTAATAGTGATCTGGAATGAAGAGAAAGAAAGTAGGCAATAGGTTAAGAGGTTGTAAAGAGAAGCAAGGTTTCCCAAGATTTGAAGATTTTATAAAGGAAGTTGAGAATTTTGATTCTTTTCTTGAGTATAATGTGTCACTGGGCTAATACCTTAAAGAAATTGATGTCAGTGAACTTAATCAATCTTTCTTTCTTTCTTTCTTTCTTTCTTTCTTTCTTTCTTTCTTTCT